>NW_009606601.1:14381-30661 GCF_000690535.1 Cariama cristata | reverse complement strand
TCTCCAGAGGGCCCTGCCAGCCCCCACCCTTGTGTGATTCAGCGAAAGCCCCTCGGACAGGCGGGGCAGGACGCGGCTGCACGCAAAGAAGTCTCCCCCTCAGCTCCCACTCTTCTCATGCTGCTGGGAGGTTGCATCTAGGGCAAAACTCCTGTAGGGGAGATCCACCTCTCCAAAAAAACCCAGCTGAAGCTTTCCTATTGATCTTCCAGCTGCTACAAATAGGTGGGTCCCTCTTTCAGTATATCTTGTGTCAAAATCTGCCTACTTGGCAATTCTCTGGGTAAGGAGTAAAGAGCAGTCTGGCTCCACGCTGAATTGGTGCTATTTATTTTAACTGCGTGTGTGTGTATGTGGTGCATTTAGCAGAGAATAATATATCCAAATTTGTTTACCTTCTAGCGAGGAATCTGTGAGATGGAGAGGCTGGGCTGGTTATTGGCTTTTCGTGCAATAGGCTTATGTCCTCCTCCGAGCCCTTATTCACAGGAAAACCTTTTAAAAAGACAAATGAAGGCATTTAATAAATATGTTCTTTGTAGAAATGAAATGGCCCAAGCTTTGGCATCTATTCTCTGCCTACTTATGTGTGAGCACTTAACTTCCATATAGCTCTTGTTATCCACAGATTTCTAAGTACGTGGGGTTCAGGTTGTGATTCCTTTCTTACTTCTGGGAAAGCCTAGGCACCAGAATGTGAAGTGATGTGTCCAAAATCAGTGACAAAGCCACAGATAAAGTTAAGTGATGTAGTTTCACAGGTGCAATGAGAGGAGAAGAAAGTAATTAGGTCATTACTCAAGTTAGATCATTACTTCTTCACATTATAGCCTCTACTTCAGTCCCATCTCTGCTCTCGTAGGGGGACTGACAGACTTCTCAGTGCTAACGAGACATCCAAGAAAAGTCAGTCACTACTAACGTTCTGTCAACCTTCTGATCTGAGGAGATTTGCTGGAACTTCATGGTTCTGCCCTACTGATCTAAACATACTGAACAGCGTATGGAGCAGCACTCGTACTTGCTGCTGCCAGAGGGTCCCTAGGCTGCCTGTGCTGCTTGCTGAAGGCACCTGTGACTCTTCTCGGTGTTAGATTTGTGAGCTCCGCAGAGAACAAACCTGCAAACACTCAAGGCTCCAGCAACTGCTCCCAGTACGGATACAGCCTGGAAGACCCAATGCTCAGGAATTTTCCAAGACATAACACTTCCAATAGCCAAGGGGAGATGAGGCTTAAAGACTGCTTTGTAGCTTTGAAAGACTTGAGCTATGGCATCTGAGTCTCACTGTTGCATTGTGTCAATATGATCTACCTTGCACTGCGTTGCTCATGTCTTCCCCAGTGTTGAGATGCCTCTGTCCTGTGCTATGAGTGATCCATGGTAATTTTTTGCTCACAGCACTCCCACCAGGCAAAGGAGTGAGTATTTCCCTCTGTCTGTCCGGTGCCGTTGCTCCCTCAGTGCTACTCAGGAGGCTAATCCTGCCCAGTCCATGAAATTCCCTATCTGATGACACATGTAACACATCAGGATCTGGGGCATCCAGAAGCATTTGTAGAATCAATGTCCTGTCTTGCTTATCCTTGGATGTCTCAGGTTCTGGGACAGAAGAAGACTCATTGTAAACGTCCAAAGTAGTCTCCGTTGGTGTTTTGTCAGCAGAGTCTTTAACCCAGCTTGCTGCATCCAGTCTTTTAGTTGCCATCTCAATCTTTTCTGCAAGTTCCTTGGACAGACTATGTATGGCTTTCACTCGATCCTGTTTACTTCTGTACAGAGAAAGACCAGAAGTCAAGTCCTTGGAGTAAGGTTTTGCATCTTTCTGAGGAAGGGAAAAGCTCAGAGAAAGCGTATGCAGAGCTCGGGGAGAGCACTCCCTCAAGTCTTCACATTTCAGAGGACTGAGAAACCAGCAATCGGATTCCAGTGGTGCTGGAGAAGCTAACGCCTCTCTTTTAGGTGATTGAACTGTTTCTAGAAGTTGATTCCTGTTTAAACAAAAGGAAGAAATACCACATTATAAAGGCAAAGTAACAGTAGCTTTCTGCACAGACCAGTATTGTCAACTTAAATGCTTCACAAAAGAAAAAGGAAGAGATTTCCCTCTCTATAGATATATTTGTCAAATGATAGATTCAGAATGGAGCATGAACTGCTGACAAATGCAGAGAAGAATCAGCCTGGGGCTGGCAAGGAATAATTATTATTTAAAAATACAAAGCATAAAAGTAGGCTGAAAAGTTTGCCTCAACCTGGAGAGCCAGAGCATCGGTGTCCTTCATTGCTCAAAAATACTCCCAGATGCTCCCAGGTTCTGTAACTGCTCTGGACTGGGGTGCAGTAAGGCTGATTTTAAGATGAGATATGACAGTACATTACTCCATTGCTCTGTTTTTTATAATTTACGACAGAATACTATGAAAAGTCTGCAGTGTGTGCTGAGAAAGAGGCTTTCTAGAATGCTTTTTATGTCTGAGTACCTGCCTCTGTGATCTTCACTTAATAGAGTACTGGATGTTTTATCCACCCAGGCCATGAAACTCCTCTCCAGGATTCCACCACTGGTTTGCTCCTGAAACAGAAGTGACCACTAGTGTGAGCACTAAATAGCTAGGCAAGCAACATGAGGGTAATTGGCTTTTGTTCCACTTAGTAATTGGTTCATGTAACTGGAAAACCACATGCACCAAACAACAAACCTGTTCTTTAGCTCAAGCAATGGAGATTTCCAGGCTTTTGGCCCTGAAGCCAAGGGTTCCAACCTTAGTAATGAGCCCAGCAGTTTTTACCATAATTAGAAGTTAATTGCTCTATTTTTCCAGATCAAACTTTTTCTCCCTGACACTTCAAAGCATTTGTATGAAGTGTTTCATCTCCTACATGGTGCTGTACTGATCAAGATTGGAGGGTTTTCAATCTGCCGCTCCTTTATGACTTACTTGCTCAGGTTTACACTGAGGACTTTCTTTTGCAGAAGCCGTTTCCCTGATAAGCTTGCGCATCTGGTCAGAACACATTTTCTTTACAATAGCTTCTTTCTGTTTCCTGTATACTTCTTGCAGTCTCTTATTTCTCATCTCTGTGGCCTGCACCAAAGACTTCTTCTCTTCTAGGCTTTTTTTCTTTCTTTCTTCATTCTTTCGATACATAAATTCCTGAACAATTTCAGGGCTGTAAGGGTGAGGTTTTTTAATATTTATCCTCCTCTTTGAAGGGTGCTTAAGGTTTTCTTTCTCAGACCCTTTCTGTGCAGGGCTACTTGAGCCTTTCTGTCTCTGAGGGGATGTGCTTTTCCCTCTGCTGCAGTTTCCTGAGGTGCTGGGCTTGGCTCCATCTTTCATTAATGAAGACTGTGTCTTTGCCCCACTGAAGGCAGAAGGAGTTATGCCCTGAGGTCCAGGTGAAGGAGAATTGATCCCTAGGTACCACTGCAGAACTTCTACCTTTCCTTTCGCAGTATCTTTTGGGAGCCTGGTATGTCTGTGTTCATCATGGTGCTGGCTTTGCAAGTGTAGGTTCCTGAGTATTTGTTTTGTATCCTTGGTTGATGCATTGCTGCCCCTTTCAATAGGCTTGCTGGG
Organism: Cariama cristata; assembly: GCF_000690535.1. Taxonomy (NCBI): domain Eukaryota; kingdom Metazoa; phylum Chordata; class Aves; order Cariamiformes; family Cariamidae; genus Cariama; species Cariama cristata. The sequence goes on along the minus strand of NW_009606601.1, from coordinate 27,077 downwards.
GGTAACCAGACAGCTTTTGACTTCAGGGCTTTTCCCCACAGGTTCTTTTCCCTTTTCTCTGGAGCTGTTTTCCATCGCCCGCATTGCTACAAATCCTCTACCAGGTTCTGCGGAAAGCATTTGGAAACAACAGTGGTGTTATTACTTCAGAGATTTATCAGTTCCTATATCTATCATGTACATCTCAAAACCTGCTTCCTACTATAGGTCTGAGGACTATTTGCATGTGTAGCCCAGGCTTGTATGTCTGTTGTAAAATCTGCAATGTTCTAGGGAGAGGTTAAGTCTGTAAGGGTGAATTTGCAGTTTGTAGTGGTCAAGTGTACAAATGATGTGTAGTTTGTGGCCCTTCATTATAAATAGAATTTACTTTACATGGGCAGTGAAACCCTTTATCTCATAAACCTCTTACGCTTGTCAGTGTAGCACAATGAGAACTCAGTGGCCAGTCTCAGCTGTTGGTAGACCCGGGGAAGGTCTACAGCTGTGTCAAACCAACCCAGCTAAAAAGCAGAGTATGCTAGTGTGTGCAGGACATGGAGCTGATGCTCTGTCTCTGCTGGGGAGACATAACTTGTGTCATGATCCAGATAGGTCTTGTTTTAAGGACACAGTGCATTTGCATTGTCTCTTCAAAACCACAATGGATTCGATGTACCAGCTGACCATGGACAACAGCCTTAGTAATTGTTCTGGGTGGCTGTTAACCTGACAAGGGAACTATTGCAAGGGTTGTTAAAGACAGGTGCTCAGAAGGGCCTTGAAACCTTTTGTTTCAACTAGTTTTAATAAACCACTTTTTTGTTTGTGTGCCAAAATATCTACAGTTGTAGAGAGGCAACTGTACCAAAGGTATTTTCTGTGGTCCGCTCTCCATCTGTGCTCCTCAGATTTGGAAATTTAGGAGGTGGACCAAGCAGCTTTCTAGCTAACTTCTGACCTTCTCTCCATGCAGAAGCACCAGGTAGCTTCACACCTGAAACAGAGGATTTGCATTTAATTATTAAACCCTCACATGTTCTTTGAAAAAAAATTGTAACTCTATTATAAATCTTTTTAATGGTGATTTCCAGGAATCACACTCTAGGTGTGGGGAGAGCTAAAAAGTTTCAGTCAGAGCAGGTTTAAAAATGCAGGTTGATGCTACTTTTAAGGCACTCAAACTTTGGAGGCTGTCACTCTGCTAAGGTCTATTCACTGACTGACAGAGAGCTGGTTCATGAATCAGATGAGGGCAATACATGAAGTGATTTCCTAAGGCTTTACCATTAGCTTTTATATAATTTAACACTTGTAGCACATTCACACAGTTCTCACAAGTTTTACTCAGAAACCATTGACTCCCAGAGTCCTCAGGAACACGAAGGAGAAGTCGGAACATCTATGTGAGAGCACCTGAGAGCATCCTTGTATGATGGCAGCTGCAGAGAGCTGGTGCTTACTAGGTACCAGCAGATTTGAGAACTGGAGGGAGGGGGGTAATGAAAATATTATTTTCCTTGTGAATACTTCAGACTCACTAGAGTGAATTAATTCATTTTTAAACTGGTGAGAATCAGCAGGATGCAGTGTGGAAGAATCAATGAATGATACAGGACGAAGGACAATGTAATGCAAAAATAAACGAAGCAATATGCAGCACAAACAAATTATTCTTGGTTAATAGGTGGTGTCACATAATAGACAATATTTATCACTGTTTTACTTCATAATTTCAGCTTGCATTCACAGCATGCCAATACTTGCACTGGCATAATTATGAATTTATTGCAAACACTTCTCCAGCAGAAGGTGACTGAACAGGTAGTTGTTTGGTTTTCGCACGGAAATCCTCCTCACCAAATTCTCCCCCAGTGAAAATATTCAAGCTCTTTTTTAAAGAAAAGATTTTACTCTTAAGTCAGTGTCAGCCTCAGTTCAAAGACGTGGTTCAGTACTTGGTCAACTCACTGAGTCAGGCTTTTCTAGCCTCTGTTCAGTAATCTTGTCTATGTGCTGAGCTGACTGTGCAGCACCTCTGAGAATCACCTGTTGGACATGGAGCACTTTCAGAGACTGAGTGGTTAATGGGATTGTCCCGAGATGCCCCTTTGCTTTGTGAACAACAGCTGTAAGGCAACATCTTCTCAGCTAACGGCCCTGGGCTCGGTACCACGGCCACTGATGGAGTCACAGCCACTTACATCAGCTGAATTTGCAGCAGACTCTGAGATGCTCTGGAGGCTCACCTTAATCATGTGGTTTAGGTCGTGTCACAAGGGGAATGATGTTTTTCAGACAAGGAAGAGCTTCACTCTCTGTGGGGCTGAAGTCACTTCCTACACTCCTGTGGACTTACTTGGGGAGCCTCAGGAGGAATTATTCACTAGATCTATGTAGTTCGGGGGCTGACAGCAATTCCACAGATGGAATTGCCAGGATCTGTTTGGCTCAGGAGGGCTGAGATCTATCAGTGTCTTTAATGAAACACCTTGCTATATTACTTTGTTTTCTAGTTTGGCAGTATTAAAAATGCAGGATACATTTATTTTGCATGCTGTCTTAGTTTCTCTGAATGCAACTGACAAATTAATATGTAGATCTAGCAATCTTCGCTTTATCATGTTGTCTGATTTCAATTAAATCTTTTTTATCTACATAGTGTTTATTAACTACAGAAACTATTATGCTGAAATTCAAGAGCAGCCTGCATTTCTGATGAAAACAGTTGCTAGAAGAAAATATTTTTATTTAAATATTCTCCTGGTTTTTTCTACCTATGAACAGATGAATATTTTATAGCTGTTGTGACTTAATTTTTTGTTAACTACAGCAAATTTATAATTCATCAAATTCCTGAGTACTCCAGCTCTGACCCCTGCCCCTCATTCATCTCTTCATAGCCCTGCCTTGGCTCTTTCACTGACAGAAACTAATAGCCAATAAAGACACCATGACACTGGCAGTTACAATGATGAATGCTTCATGTGGCATGGTCTTATTATGACCCACTCTCAGAGGAAGATCAAGCCATTTTTCAAACAATCCATTAAAACAAAAAAAAAAAAAAAGGAGGGAGAAGGAAATTATTATATATTTCATGCATTTTAAATAGTACTTAGGTAGTAGAGCACATGATGCCACTATGCTCATAATTTCATCTGCACGGTATTAGATAGCTTCGGTTTTTTTCTCTCTGTTTCCCACAAGTTACATACCTAGTCCCTTGGCTAGTGTAAAATACAACCGCTTTGAGTGAGCAGTGCCCATAACACTTCCACTATGTGACTTGCTCTCCACAAAGTCTGAATACAACCATTTCCTATGCAAAGTAATAGTATTTAATAGGTAAAATTACTCCAGTAATTCAAATCTGCACTTAGACATACTGATCAAAGAAAACTGAGAACTTAGACATACTGGACAAAGAAAACCGAGAACTATTGATTGGGACTCCGGTTCCTGCTGTTGACTTTGTAGTAAGGCTATGGATAATTCATCTGACTTTTCACTGCTTTGATTCAGTCCCTATCTTGCAGGCCAGGAAATCCCTGCCTTTTGGTGGCACTCTTAATTCATTACGGAACACAGAACTGAATAGATGACAGACAGCTCTTCCCACCTAGGATGTATGGCTTATTTTTCATTTCTGATGATTTTTAATCCTGGCAGGTCTGGAATTCAACTGCTGCCGGCAATGGCGTGACAAATTGTCAAAGGTAACGAAGGCTGGTTCTTGGGTAATGCCTGTGGGCACAGGCATGAAGCATGTGGCAAATCCTTTGCACGTGGAGTGCCTTGGGGGGAATGTGTGGAAGAGACTTGCAAAACTGTACCCAAAAATCCAGGGACAGAAAGTGGTCCCAGGTGGCCAGTCTGATACCCCATCCTGGGGGCCTCAGCACAATTCACCAGCAGCTAACTCAGAAATTAAGCCTTGTGTCCTTCTGCTGTCGGTGGTCATCTTCTGCATCCTTGAACAAATGCTGATTTATGTCTGATCCTTCAGTAGTTTTCTTTGTTACCTGCTTGGTATAACTAGGCTCTGGTCCTTGACTGTGGATCCTAGGATTTGGTATTATTTTAATAACCAGCTAAAGATTTTGGCAGGTGAGTGCACAGATGCCACTGACTTCCAGTAGTTTTGTCCATCAGTCTGTGTCATTTCTCACGATTTTCATCCTTACCTTTACCTGTTGCTCCTCTTTCCAGAACAGAGGGCTTGGCTGAAGGCTGCCTCTGGCTTTGCGTTTGAATTCTCTGTGCTGATCTTCTCTCTCTTTGGTCTTTAATCAGGAGGAAAAAAAACACAGAAAAGAATTATTGTGCAGCTAAAATCAAACTTCAGACATGACTGCTGTCACCAACAAACCAAACCCAGTCCCATTCACTTGGAATGCAAAAGCGGGAGTCTCTTTAATGACACTGGTCACCCAACAAGCAGGACCCCTTTTTTCGTGGTACTGGAGATGTCCCAGCAAAGGAAGCATTGGCCTGGATCCCTGAGGTCACGTCTGTGACCCCATCTACCCACACAAGAGCGTACCGTGCAAAGGCCCCTGACCTGACTGGCACATCCAGTGAGTGCAGTGGGACATCTTTCCCCTTGGCATCTCTCTGGAGATCCAGACTCCCTTTCTCTGCAGAGTACACAAACACTGCATGCTTGGGCAAGTTGTCAGTAACAAAAACTGTTAGGATACAGCATTGCTAACCCAGGATCTTGAGGGCTTTTTTATAATCCCTCCCTTGTCCAGGGATGGTAAATGCTTCTCTGCCTGGTATTCTGTGCTTTTCATCAGGCAAGGAGAGGGCAGACGTCAGGTTCACAGCACTGAACCCTAGACAAACAGATATTTGAAACCCGTTGGGCTACAAGGAACAGTGCAAATGGTGTCTGATCGCACTGAGCTCCTGTATGTGTGAAAAGCAGAAGCAGGCTTCCTAGGCCAGACTGCAGATATCTGACGAAGGTAGTATCTGACAAAGCAGCTGTGACACACTTTTTTCAGTGGAAGAGTACAGTCAGACAAGCTGAACAAGCTGCATCTGAACCGAGCGTCTGGAGCTGTTAATCTTCAGCCTCAGAGGCTGCCTCTGCTCTGCAAGTTGAATTGTTTGTCTGGTAGTTCCCTAACTCAGTTATGTAAAATGATCTGGGTTAAAAACAAACTAAACTAGCCTTCCTCTTGAGAAGGTTCAAAAGAGGCTCAGCAGGGATTGTGGCTTTGGCTTCTGGGTATTAGGAGGGGTAACTTTGCGCACATATGCTGCCTGATTCAGCTGAAAGGGGGAGATGGCAGCACGCACGTGTGTTCCCACAGACCCAAGGTGAGCACCATAAAACACTTCCATACATTATTATAAAAGGTGATTTGGAGCAAGTCTAAGGGAAATGCCCATGGAAGCTGGTGGTGTGTGACAGGGATCGTACTGCCCAATGAATTAACACTAATGCTATTATAGCAATAAGATTTATTATGTACAGCTTTTCAGCTCGTCTTCTCTAGTCTAATATACCCTCAGTAATCCCCCGTTGGCTGAAGAGATTGCCAAGCGGGCAGACTAACCAGGCTAGCCGTAGGCAGACCTTCCTCTCGACTCCATGCATTACTCACAGCAATCTGAGATCTTAAATCACTCTAAACTCAGGTGACAGCTGTAGACGGGTGGTTCTTCAGGCCCAAATTTAGAAGCAAAGCAGGATAAGAAAGTCTAATAATATTTGCTTTCAGAACCACACTAGTTCCACTGAATGAACTGTTAAATCCCCTGTAATGCCTCTGAACTACGCAATTCCTGCTTTAAATACGTGTGATGCCTCTCCGCACCACTGTGCTGCTGTTTCCCATTTCATGCTTTATATGTGGCAAAAGGAAGAATGTGAGAGGAAAGAGGAGAAAATAATATATTTGCAGCAAATTCTTCCACTAGTTTGTGGAAATAAATTTATAAATTTGTGCATGCTGGGGAGTAAATCCAGTGGAGAAGCGAACTCAGTAAGCAGGTTGATACCTATAGCACAGGGAGGTTTATAGCTCCCACAAGGGCTGTAGAAGTAAATGAATTTATCACAGGAGCATGGTTGCTGCCCAACATGTCCCAAAGTGTGGGGTGGCAGCTGTGTGGGCAGTTACTCAGCCACGCCAAAGCACTGCTGGGTAATGCACAGTTTCAGCCTTTCTCCATAGATGCCAGACTACTACTCACCTCTGCGCACTGGAGCAGGAGGAGCAGATGCCACTTTGCACACCTTTCTCTTCATGGGTCTTTTTTGCAGTGGCTCTTTAGCATAGGCAGAAATCAGGCACTTCTGCTCCTGAGGTGCTGCTTGCTGCTTTTGCTTCTGCTCCTGGATTCTCTTCTTGAGTTGCTCTAACTTCTTTTGGGGTGATTTTTTCCATAACTCTTCCAGCTTCTGATCACTGGGCTTGCTGGCTGATGAAAGGTGGTACGTAGGAAGCAGGACAGCCGTGGGCACAGGACCATTGCTCCAGCTGCCACATGGGACAGCTGAGAATGGACTGCTCCCTGCAGGGGAGTGAGGTGGGTGATGCAGAGAGCAGGGAGATTTTTCCTTTTGTACAGTGTGACCTCTTGAATCTGCTTGCTCCCTGAAATCGTCCCTTCTTGGTCTGTACAGGCTCTTTGCAGGAGGCCATGTCCCAGCTGTGCCTTCGGCATCCACAGCCTCCTTCCAGGCAGGGCTGCAAGGTGCTGGGCGTGAGTCTCCCCTGGGGGACAGAGGGGTCATTCTGGATGGGCCAGAGCTCCCTGTAGGGCTCTCAAGGAAACAGGTCTGTGACCAAGCAGGGGAGAGTGCAGCACATTTTCTCTTCCTTGAGAAAAAGAAAAACAAGAGTGAGTATGTAGGGTGTATTATTGAATTGTCAATAGACTGCTAATATAAATGGCAGTTGAGTTTCTACAACATGTTCTGATGGTGATCTCAGTGTCTCCACAGGATCAGCATTTTGCCGGTTACCAGCAGTTTGGCAAATAAAGATAACAGTGGGAAAGCGCAAAGCAAACCGTGGTCTGCTAAGAGTTATTGCAAGCATGGGCAGATAGACTAACACAGAGGACTGATGTCAGGGCATCGGCTTGTTCCACTGGCTTGTTGGTCAGCATTTCCAAGGGTCAAACTCTTTGGTGACTTTTTCTTTTTTTCTAATAAATAGTAAGGTGCTAAACTTTTTCTGAAGTCCTGCGTCCCAGAATTTTAAATCCCTTTATGTGTGCCTTCGCCTTTTCATCCACCAAGTGCTGTACATGAAGGTTATTATTTACCTGCAGGCTGGAGAAATCTCATTGCTCTTTTTCTCATTCAGAGCGGTTTCATCTTTGTTCCTCTTGCCATCTACAGTGTAGAAAAATTATGTCAATGTCAAAATGTCCAAAATGTTCCTTAACCTTAAATTAAAGCAGTTCCTTTTACTGGAGACTATTCCCCAACGAAATCTGGCCCTTTGGACACCTGCGTACAATTTCATTCATACTTGGTAAAGAGCCTGCCAGCATTGCAGTTCTGGGATGAAAAAGTGAGAGTTTGTTCTTTAGTGTAAAAATCTCTGTGTACACTGTCTCCATGCCACCCAGGTCTGTTGCCTTTAGTGCCCTGTGTCCCAGCTACTTGAGTATCATAGTATTTGGTGTTAAGTGTGCTCCACCAGGTCACATCCTGCCCCTGTCATTTAAACCCAGTGACAAATGTTCAACTCACCTTTCCTTCCCTTGTTCCAATGGCTTCAGAGCAAAAAAAATAATCACATGCAAAACCACAAGCTCCAGCAAAGCTTCTAACAGATCAGCTCAACACACCTCCCTTGCTATCCTTGTTACCAAGACCGGCGGCCAGGCAGTGAGCTGTCTCCTTGGGCATGGTGCAAAGCCCTACTGCTTAGGGAGGAAATAGCATCCATAAATACTGAAGGCTGGCAGCTTACACTGTTCCCAGCCAATAAGCCATCTCAAAACCAAATATCCAGCAGATGCGAAAATAATAACAAGTGAAGTCTGTTCTTGTCATTAGTTTTTAGAGTCTTCTGGAACTTGCTTAAATTTCCTGCTTTTTTCTTATCCCACTTTGTCTTTTAGAGATTATTTTAAACACATTATGTATTTCCTGCAAAAGTAAGAAAACAAAATGCTGTATTTACATCCCTTCAGTCATCTCTAGGAAGAAAACCTCAAACGACAAGCACAAGTAGCTTTTACTTTGCTGTAGCTGGTGGGTATTAATGCTGCATCTTTTGCCTGAGCTCTCTCCAGCGAGGTGTGACTCCTTCTGCATTGTGATATTCTTCTGGGAACCTTAGTAGAAAGCTGATGAAAATATACACTTCCCTCAATAAAGAGTGCCTTTTGCTGTCTCTTGTCACCTTCCCTTCCCTCCAGCACCAAAGCAGTACCCTTGTCTCAGCAGTTTCCCAGTAACTCAGAACTCACCAAAGCTTTTTTCATGCCAAAGTTTTCTTCTGGCTGCCTGTGATTTGGCACAACTCCACGTTTGATGATAAAATTTGTTTTCAATCCTTTGTAGCTGTGAAAAGGCAGATTTTTCTTTTGAAGGGAGACATATGGTTTTTTTTCGTAGTAGCCTTTTGCTGGCATACACTGCTTCTCTGATTAATTTTGCAGCTCCTAGTTACTCTATAAATACTGGCATGTCTGAGCATGTTCCATGTGGTATTTCCTACAGTTGGAAAGAATGCACTTGACTGGGAAGATAAGAGATGAAATCACCTCTCTCCATTATTTACACTTTGCATGTATGTGTGTCTCAGATTTTTACCAGAGCTGCTCTGATGTTTTTTAAAACAGCATAAGCTGGAAGTAACCCCAGCCAATAGCAACTTCAACAGTGTGATACTAGTGGCAAGCCTTTGCTGTGTAAGCAACGCTGCGTGCATTTGGATAATATTACGCATTCATCCAAGCAATTTCACTGTTATGACTGCAGCTGCTGTGCCTGATATAAACATTATTATGTTTCCTACTAAGAGGACAATAAGACAGGGAGAATTCAGAGGATGTCCCGACTCAGCGAGTGTCAGTTATTATTTTGCTCAGGGCTTCAACCACAAGCAAGGCAAACCTTTATCTGTTCTTGTCATTAAGTTGGAAGAGTGTTGTGAAATCTGGTAAGATTCCTTGCTTTTCTCCTTATTCTCTTTTTGTCATTTAGCAAACGATTAAAGAGGTTACATGTTCATCACAAAAGAACAAACAAAATGACATGTTGACATCGCTTTCAATTACATTATTTCCATGAAAGAAAACTCTGTGGAGGTGATACATAGGCAGCTGACAGAGAGTGATAAAGGTATGTGACAGCAAGCGTTCCCTGAACCGCACATACCACTGCTTTGGCTTTCTCAAGGCTCTTCCAAGCCAAGGCCACATCTGTGGAAGCAAGAGATGAAAGACATGTTTTAGCGTTTCTTCACACTTGTCTTCACTATAGACAATTTCCCCTCATGCCCAAGCCAGAAGAGGTTATAGAGCTGGTGGCCGAAACACAGAACTCCTCCTGAAAAAGTCTGTCTGGACTGCTTTTATATACAGCTTGTTTTCAATGTGTGCTTAGTTTTGTCAGACCTAATGCTCTTTGAGCTATCTTAGTGCTTATTCAGCAAAGTCCTTACTGATTTTAGCTGGTAGTTTTGCATAAATTTAAGAAAGACTGAGCTGAATTTTCTAATTCAGTCCTGTTTGGTAATAGTTACTTAGAAAACAAAACCATTCAGGATTACTTCTGAGAATAAGAATGACTTGTGTCTTATTACAGGGGAAAAAAAAAAAAAGCAACACAGCAGATACAGAGAAGCTCCTAGTGTGAATTGCATACATTCAACAGTAATTGAGTCTTGATGACTTCAGGCTGAGGAAGATTTGTAGAGCAGGTTTCTGTTAGAAAGCAGCATGAAATAGGGAATTTTGGTGTTGCTGTAAGAGCTACAAGCACAGTTACAAAACTGTCCAGCACTCTCCAAACTTCAAAATATTTGCTCCATTGTGTCTGAAATCATGCAATCCAGATTAAACTAAGCACTAAAGTCTTTCAATAAGTGATAAATTCTTGGTTTAATATAAAGTTATCCAAGTCTCTGCTATGACCGTACACAGGAAAATGGAAGCTCATTACCCATGTACCAGCTAGAGGATCTGATTCTCCAGATGCAAAACTGTTATCCACCTTTCAGCTGTGCTAGAGCTCTGCTTACTTGATATCCATGTCTGAAATAACCATGAAAAAGGACTAGTCATTCCTGCCCTTTGAGAACAGCCTAGGTCATTTTTACGCCTGTATATATTTTCTCATCTATAATTGCTGACTGCCCATAAAGACTCTCATCATGTACATTTCTGTGATGGTTGCAAATGTTACCTCTTATTATTAATTTTCTCAGCCTTGTGAGGGAGTCTCAGGGAGAGGCAGGGATATGACACGGTTGGTAAATGTTCTGCTCCGGCTCAACACACCTTGAAGATCTGCCCTGGGAGCCCAGGAGTCCAGTGCACTCACGTGAGGCAAGGACTGTATGATCAGAGAGTCAAGAAAGTCAGCTCCCTCCTATGTTCCCGTGTTACTGCCTGCTTAACACTTACCTTTTGAAGCCTCATCCATGCACGGAACAAAGTCTCCACTTAGGAGCTCTGCAAAAGCACGTAGAGAAGCACTTTAGAGATGATCTGTGGGAGGGCTGCAGTCCTACAGTGGCTAATCCCAGAAGCTGCTTCCAAGGAGAAGTGTGAGAAAAATCTCAGCAGTGAACGTCCCATTTGCTGCTCCTTGCCTGGGCTGAGCCATCCACGGGCACCAGCTCCCTGGCACCAGCTGGGAATGCAGAAGTCCCTGCCCTGCCCATGAGCACTGGGAGGCCAGGGAGAACGTCCAGAGGAGTCCTCCAGGCCAGCCGGCCATCAACCGTCACCACACCTTTGTTTGAGCCCCTCTGTGCAGGGCGACAGTAGCGACAGCAAAAGGAGAGGCTGTTAGGAACAGGGGAGAAAACAAACAGCAACAAAAGGAGCCTGAATGCTGACCTCAGCCTGCAAACATGTGGCAAGATGCCAGCAGCTTTCTTGACAAGCGTCCTTTCCAGGGCATCTGGCATCCTGGCAATGACCGCTCCCAGGGCTGGATGGCTGCAGAGGAGAGGGCAGGGCAGCAGAGGTGACCAACCTGGGGCCCAGGTAGAATCAGCTCTGCACTTCTGGGATGGAGAGAGAATATGGTGCCAGAGCAGGGGGAGAAAACAGACCTGAGTCCTCATCACAGGGCACCTCTCCTCACACCTGCCTCTGTGGGCTCATCCAGCCTGTGATCCTCTCTCAGCAGCACTCTCTGTCACACCTAAATCCCTGGTCTCAAGAGAGGAGGGGCCTTAATTCTGAATATTGGCTTTTATTTAGGGGGAAATGAAAAAAATGGTTTCTGGTCTTCGTGATTATAAAGAAAAGCTTGAGAATATAAAGTAAGTGTATGCTAAAGCCTCAGATAAGGCTTTTCCCCCTTGTAGGTGTCACTTTTTTAAAGTGTCACAGTTTTTAAGTATTTGAAATCTTGGGGGTAACCATTCTGGTTCTTCAGGTCTTGCTGTTCTTACCCTCCCGGTTTGGATAAACCAGAGGGAACGGCTTATTCAGCAAACAGCAGAGGGCAAACTCAGCTCGCAGACAGGAGATGAGGCATTCACAGTGCTGGGAGGCTCCGGAGCCCAGTTTCTGCCAGGACAACCCAGCAGAATGGCAGTTGTCACCTTGGTCACAGACAACCTGGAATGGGTAGCAGCAGAAAAACTCTTGTAATAGCAGTGATTCACTCTCCTCTTCATTTTCATACTGCCCGTTGGCTCAGATATTCGTGGAAGGCATGTGAATACGAGAAAGACAAACAAATAGGGGTAAAACACATTTCTTATTACCCTACAGCAGTGGCCATCACTTACTGCTGTCATGGTCTGAATTTCGGTAAGTACCCTGAGAAGAGGCCCTGTGTACTCTTCTAGATCCCACCTCACTGCAGAGCAGAGGAGACTGATGCACTGTTTCGTCAGCATTTTGGTTTATATTGAATCTGGCTCTTTTTTCTGGTTGATGTCCTCAATTATTTGTTCATGCTTTATAATTCTACAGATTTGCTTTAAGCAGCAATGTCGGTATTGTAAGTGTTCGTTATTACTGGAAAGTACTCAGATGGTGAGGCAAGACACCGACACCACATCCTTTCATGTACATGGATCCCTGTGGTCTCTAGTGAAATTCTCTTGAAGAAACAGACCCAGACTGCTAATCTAATAAATGTCACTGCAGTTTGTGCTCAGATATCCCCAGCATTTCAGCTTTTCAAGTCTAACCAAACAAGGAATTCCTGAGCTGCAGACTGGAGTCACGAAGTTCCCGTTTCAAGCTGTTCCAAGCCAACGTTTTGGCCTGATGAGAGGTTCCAGTGCTAGGAATGCAGAGCTTGTCCAAGAGGGGAGCCACAGCTATGCAGGGTGCACAAGTGATAAGAACCCCAACTGCAGTCGCAGGGTTCACGGGCAGGCACCGTGCCAAGTGAACTGGTCCACCGAAGAGAGAGGAGAGAACAGTAATGTGAAACCTCAGCAGTGGGAGGGCAACTTTCAGTGAGGATTTGGTAAGATGGGAAGCTGTGACAGTAACCAGGAAAGCCCAGGGCTGGTCCCAGCCTGCTGGGTTGACGGAGGA
>NW_009606601.1:5057-14350 GCF_000690535.1 Cariama cristata | reverse complement strand
GAATGCACGTGCTGTGACAGGCAGAGCTTTCAGCTCCGCGCAGGCAACGCTTCTCAAGTCCCTCAGGTCGGACTCACATCTATTTTGGCACTGTGTTTTCTCAGCAAGCTGTTGGAGCTGGTAAGAGCCAGGAGAGTGACAGATTGCCAGCGTGTTATGCTGCACATCTTGGAGTGTTAGACCACAAATCTGCTGAGAGATGAAATGAAACCTATCATTGGGCCAAATCCCACTTCTGCAGTGTGTGACACTCCCAAGTCGGGGTGCCAAGTGTGAGCCAAGGCAGACAGGAGCAAATCCATTTGGATTTGTATTTTAGATCTGTATAAGCAAAATGAGCCAGTCATGTACGGTTGTGACCTGCTGACTCCACAGCTCCTGTCACATGGACCTAAGACAGAATTAGGCCCCGTGTTTTCACTTGTATGGCATTTACAATGTATCAGCCCTCAAACACTGAATTTCCCCTACAGAGGTACTCAGGCTACCACCTACTCGTTTTAGCAAATTAGACTGCAGGCTATCGCATACCTAGTGGAGGTTTTACAAAAGTCATTTTAGGCTTTTTCTGGAGAGGATACTGCAAAGTTTCTTGCAGCTAAGGGTCTGCCAAGAGGGATGCTGCTAACACATTGCATGGGATTATCCCACGGAGAGCATATTGTCCAGATACGAGTCTCTGCTTTTTCCCAACCAGCAGTTTCCACTCCCGTTACACTTCCATGCATGAAGTGGGACAAGAAGTGCCCAGCTCTGCCACGCTGTCGCACTCTGAGCTTCAGCGTGGTCTTCTGGTGTTTTTGCGAGGCAATGGCGAGTGGACTTGCTAATTGCTCAAGCTTGTACAGGGCTGTTTGGAGGTTGGTTTGACAGCGTTCAGGCTGCAGGCTCACCTCCCAGAGGCTTCAGTTTCCGCTGTTGTGCACTGTCACTGTTTAGGAAATATTTAAACCAACAACCCGCAAGGCCTAGCAAAATTCAGGAAGTGCATATGTATGTGAACCAAAACCAGAAATCCCTCCTAAGTCTGTGTGTTTTGAAACAGCTGCCTATCATGCAGCTATGCTTTTGCGCCCACCAGATATACTCCAAGGATCTTACAAGCAATAATTCGCAGCTCTGGCAGACACACTCCTTTCTTTCTCTTGCTGGTTTGCTTTGTGTGTCTTGCTTTGTGAGAGTGTTGTGAGTTCCCTCACTTTTGGGAAATATGTCCAGCTAAAAGGAAAGGAAATGGTACTTGTTTGTTGTTTTTTTTACAGTGCCTGACTAAGCAATTTACACTGTAAACCACTTTCCACAGCAATTCTCAGTTAGCAAACAATCGAAGCACAAATCTAGACTTCCATTGCCAGCTGGATGTGACATGAATTTTGTAGTAAGCATACAGTGGGAAGAGACAGCTGATAAAAAAAAATTGTACTGTTCTGAAGCCTGACAGCCAAGTGCCCAATCCTGCACCTGCTGAAATCTGTGACAAAACACGAGCTGAAGTTAAAAGGGACAAAGATACTTAATAAATTGGGATTTGATTTGAACCTGCAAAGAGCGTAGGGTTGACCACTGCATATTGAAGTAATTCTTCAGGTTACTTACCATCTCTCAAATCAGCAGCATAGTAAGACTGAGATAAATGGGCTGCCCCATTAATGATACCTTGTCACAATTGCTGAGATAAGACACAGATTTCTTCCTCCACAGGTAACATTGTAAAATAGCAGTATTCATTGCTCAGAGGTACACAGCGAGGGGTCTGACACTGGCTGCAGAAGTTCTCCTGGTACCACTGGTCTATTTTCTTTTTCTTGTTTTTAATCCTAGCAGCTCATGCTGTTGCCCGCGTTGTTAGGAATAAGCAGACACTTTTCCCGTGGTCTGTGTCACGCACTCAGTTACTGAGTTGTACTGAGTGCTGTGCAGAGAACAGCTCAAATGCAGGTGGGAGGGTACCATGAGGCTGCCCCAAGCCCAGGCAGGGATTTGCTGCAATAGAGAGATACGCTTCCTCTGCAGCCACTACAGCCTGAAACACAAGGAAATATTAAGCTTGCATTTTCCCATTGATGTCCTAAAATAACAAAAGTAATGTGTGTCAGGAAAGAACTAGACCTTCAGAATAGCTGAATGTTATGCTGCATGCCAAATGATGTCTGGAAGAGGGCAAGTGTTCTCTTTATGTGCTAAAATGCATATATATCATCCAGTTACTGGAGGAAAGTGTGTTAAAATAGGAAATAGCTATCCACGGCCCATTTGGGTTTTTTTCCTATCAATAGGAGACTATGTGAATGGAATCTGAAGTGGGGAAGGGGGGGCTGCCTGCACTGTGCAGCTGAACGTGGGAGAGGGCAGGATTGCCATGGAAACCCGCTACAGTAAACGGGGCTCTCCAGCTGCATGAGAGGATTTATAGTGCCAGGCTGGGAGTAAGCAATTTAAATCAACAATCTACAGGTAAAATGGCACATTTCCTTGCACATTGTCTCCATGCACTGTAAAATGAAAAAGGAAGGGTAGGTGGATAGGGAGAATTACAGGAGTACAAAATTATGAGGTGTCTTAAAGCCTGACCTAAAACCCGCAGAAGCTGATGCAAAGATTCTTGTGGCTTTTGGTGGGGGCTGGACCAGGCATGCAACAAGAGGGCCTATGTTCCCTGTGCACCAAACCAGAGCAGTAGGCACAAGGATGCACCATGCCTGTGCCCAACAATCTGAGAGAGAGGAGAAGCAGAGTCCATTCCCTGCTTGCACAATCCTGCCGATGGTAGACCCCGCAGCTCAGGAATGCTGCCCAGTTTGTGCTTTTGGTTTGGAGCTGGGGAAGAGTCCGTCTGGTAAAGGCCTCCAAAACAGCTTGTTACAGCTGTAAGTGAGACAAAGTATGCTATAAGCCACAAAGGGTACTTCTGTAACAAGGGATTAGACAAGTGGGGAACGATTTACTGCTTTCAGATTCTCCCATTTATTGACATTCAAGCACAGTGATATATGGAGTGGTATGAGACAGCAACAACATTATTTTTGCAGTGCTGCCTTCATTACCACACATTACCAAGACCTGAGTGACGGTGCCACGTAATCTCCTGGATCAGACACCGCACACCTGTCTGATCCTGCTCCCAGCTAAGGGCAATGGTTAAATCTAACTTACATGGAACCACCACGGGGCCATTAGCTCCTACGGAACTGCATGCATTTAAGTAACTTGCCTTGTTGTCATATCTAGTGACAAAGCTCACAATCTCCTGAATTACCATGTGTCCTGGGCTTAGTGTCACTGGATTTAAATAAGCAGTTTAGTACACACTTGGGTATATTTGCAACATTAAATATAAGAAGGAAAATTCCTTCTGAGCTGGAGAATACAGAGTCCTTGGCAGCAAAGGCTCAAAGCTCTGTACACTCTGCAAGCATGTTTTACTGTGCTCCACAGCTTTTTCTTTAAATGTTACTTTGTTCTGCTTCAACCTTTCAGAAAAGCATCAAACAGGTACCAAGAATGGCAAGATGTCAGCCTCTTCCTTCAAGAAGAGTTGTATATTCAAATTCCAAATAGTCCAATCAAAATCTGGGAACTGGGTCCTCCTGTCCTACCTCTCCTGCTGCCTGTTTCTTTGCCATCGAGTCCTGCCCGTGCAGCAGATGCTGCCAGCCAGAGTTCCACTTCCATTTTGTGTGTTTTCTTCTCTGTAGTGCTTTCCTTGGACCTTCAGTGGCTTTCAAAATCCCTCCTGCTACCTTTCAGTTCTTTATTTCTACTCAGCAATTTGCAGGCCATTAATCTCAGACTTGCACCGTTTGCAAATGACACAGTGAGAAGCTTATCTAATTACCTACGTAGAAACTCTTGGGCAGGCTAGTACATTGTGTTGTGTATAGATGCATCGTGACAACTCATCTCTGATGCACAACATCTGTCTTGCATCAGAGCTGATCTGCTCAGTGCCGGTCAAGGCACCAGTATGGGTGACTACAAGAGGTTATGAGAGCAAAAGAGCTTTATATATCCTACTTACTAAGAACAGTCCCCGGGGCCATTGGCCCTCTGCTCACAAATTCACCCAATTTCCCCTTCATTATATTTGTTTTACCACTAAGTGCCAATCCAAAGTATTGTCAATGGAGAGGCAGCAGCGTAAGCTAACACAATAGACTGTCTTCTGCCGTGTTATGCTCTGTCAAGTCAGGTTGCCCTCAGATTTGGCGAAGTTTCATTGCTGCTATCCCCTGGGATGCTAGACAGCACAGTCATTTAAACCAAGATCATTTATGACTGTGACTGGAATTTGTTTGTCTGGGCTCTTTTTGGGCTTTTTTTTTTCCCCGTCTCTTCAGATAATAATGTACACCAGCAAAAATATTGCCTTATTATTGACAAAACGAATCTATATGGAGCTAAGTGCAAAGGAAAATAGATAGTAGCTGCATACCCATCTTCAATGGAAAATAAATATAGCATATGTTTGAAAGCGAAATTCTCTGCTGATGTAAAGTGGTGCAGCCCTGTGCCAGTAAATAGAGCTATCCCAGTTTATGTAAGTAGAGAAGCTGACCCTGAGGAATATCTTGTTTGCTTGCAGCAAAGTTAGTGGGCGTGTTGCTTCACTGAGAGAAAGAACAGATCCTGGACACCTGAAAATGATGGTTATTTAGGGGCTGAGCCACTGTGAGCAAGGAGTGCCACCACTACGCAAGAATTTGGTAGGACAACATGGACTTGGTTAATTGTGCTGTCTGGTAAAAAGGTATTAAGTTTGTAGAGACCTAGATACATGCGAGTGAAATGTGCTGTCCTGTGCGTAGCCCGGACTGGAAGGGCTCCCAGATGCCCTTTTATGTTTCTATGACAACATCATTTAGCAGCTCTCAAGAGAAAGTCAAAAGCAGCAGCCAGGAGGTAGACACACTGTTCTGAGGAGCAAAGCCACTGCCTTCACTCCCTTTGCTTTTCCAAGGAAAAGTGAGGGGATGGGATTGTAAAAGTAGACGAACACTGTGTTTTGCCACTCCCAAACCTTTCACTAAGAATCAGGATTCTGTTCTTTTCCAAGAGGCCAACGCAGCCTTCAGGCTGCAAGCAGCAAAGGGCACAAATATTTGATCTCAACAGACAACTTGAGCAAACATTATTATTCATTTGTCCCTTAGGCAATACAGGCTGTTAATCACATAGTGTGATCGATACTGCAGTACGTTACACTAAAACCACGACTGTCATGTCGACCACAATGTTGAGATTTGCCAACCCAGGAAAAATACCAAATATCAGTAGATAAAACTGATCAGTAGGTAAAACAAGAAGAGTGGTTTTACAGGTAACAGAGCAGATGGTCTAATTAGAGTTCTGACATAACACGGAGGAAACACTCTCACTCAGCGAATGCTGCATCAGACCCAGAACTTGTTTGAAATGCAGCTTATTTAAACACAGTTCTTCCAGACATCAGCTAATACAGGGTGCATTCCATTCCTAAGTTAGTTGTTCCACTGCTTAATTACCTACATTTAAACATCACATCTTATTTCCAGTCTGAATTTGCCTAGTTGTAAGTTCTGGATGTGCCACTTTCTACTAGACTAAAGCTTTCTATTCCCAGAAATTTTCTTGTCTATAAAGTTAACAGTCACCTAAGATTAAGTCACACCTTAAAATTCACTTAAGCAAGCTATATCAACTGACCTACTAATTTCGCATCACTCCTGTAGCTGGTATTTATGGTCTTTGCTACAGCATTGCTTTGTGGTCTTGCACTTGGTTTGTTAGCTCCCAGTACCCTGAGGGCCTGTTCACAGCCCCTTCATTTCAGCATGTGCATTTTCACCTTGTTCTTATCATCAGAACTGTAAATGCCGTGATGTTTGGCTGTGCCGGACTGCATGCTCCAAAGTGTCCCACCCTACCAAACAAACCAATCCCACCTTTCCCATTAATTGTTACTCTTCTAAATTTCATTTTTTAACACAAAATTTACCAGTAATGTGTTTATATTTATCTCTAGATCATTGATAATAATGTTGGATAACACTGTACCAAGAGTAAATCGTTTTGGACACACTAGAAATTCCTCCATCAGATAATTACTTTTAGATGCATGTTACCAAATTTTCCATCCATTTAATATAAGCTACATTGATTTTGTTGAGTACTATTTTTAACAGAATGTCATGCAAGATTAAGTCAACTGCTTTGCAGAAGTCTAAGTCTATTATGTCAGCAGAACTACTTTTATTAACTGAATTCATAATCTCCTCAAAAGAAAGACTGCTCATTTGATGAGCAGTTTTCTGGACCGATGGATTGTCATTCCACAGCCCTTTTGACTGTGTCCTGTATTAGTATGGCATCAGTATTGGACTAACGAGGCTAAAGTTACTTGGATCATCCTAGTTACTTTTCTAAGATAATTCATTTCACTATTAGTCTCTTTTCAGGCTTTTGAAACTTTCCTTGTGTTCTGTTATTCGCTCAAAAATCAGCATTCATGGTGCAGAGAGTGTGCTGTGTGCCACTTATCAGTCCTAAAATGAGAATTATTACTTTTAGAAAATGCTGCTTAATGTCGCTATAATATTGTCCTAGTATTCTATTAGAACTATAAGAACAGTCTTACCTTCAAGTGGAAGAAATGTAGAAAAAAAAATAATTTATATCCTGCCATAAACACTTAGCAGATTTGAGCTGTACATGGTGATATTTTTGCATTGGCTTTCATTGCTGATTAAGAAATTGATGGGTTTGGGCCTGAGCCTGTGTGGTTAGACTGCAGCTTTGCTCACAACCAGAATGTGCTTCCTGGCAGAACGAGCTGGTTTGGGGACTGCGAGGGGCTCCGCAGGCTGGGGCTACTGCAGGAGCCTCTGCGACCTTGTGGTCTGCTAGGTGACAGTCACTGCGCCAGCTCCTTCTGCTCCCTCTCTCTCTGAGTCTCTGAGCTGTCGGCCAGTTAAACAGAAATAAACCCTCTCAGTTACACTGTGAGTGTTTGGAAAGCACTTGCAAAAGCTTGACTAAACAATGCAATTGAAGTGTCAATATTGGCAATCTGTTTTAAAAACAAACCCAAACATGCTTGCTTGTAATTAATGTCATTACCAACAGTTATAATTTTAAAAGGAAATAAAACCCCCTTCAAAGGTGAAAATGTGTATTTTTCCCCTGGGCTTTCAAGTATAACAAAAGATTACTTCTTATTTCAGTTAATGCCAACAGGAGGTTTTCCCAGCCTTCCAGCAGGAGAAATTGGGTTTTTGTCTGATGACTATTGGAAATTGAAGTTGGTTAAACAAACCCATTGTAAATACAAGCTGATCATGACTAGGAGCTCTGGGATATTTACTTGAGCAATAAAGCTTTGATAAAGTGTCTCCAAGAAAAGCTCCTAGTTACTGCCATTCGAGTCTTCCAAGCCCATAAAAAAGCCAGCATATTTCTGATGAACCACAAGAGAGACTCCTGTCACCCTCTCGGGGTTTTGGTTCAAGTCCCAAGAAGATGTCTTGAAGTAGGCACCTTGCAGGCTGTTAAATCCTCCCGCAGGAACAGCGAGCACACGTGCCTCCGAGCAGTGAGAAGCAACGGGAATTTACCAAGAGATGAAAAGGAAGCAGAAATCCATGTGTTGCTCGAGCATGTCCAGCTTGACACAAACATCACTGAGATGCCTGGGGGCACATGTGAGAGGCAATTAATAATGCCAAGGCTGTTCACATCCCCCCCAGCTGATTATCAAATATCATCCATCTTGGATATTGCAGTCAGCTCCAGGTTTCCCTCTAGGTCCATTAGTCAGACTGGGTCTCGGGGAATTCATGGCTATGGCGAAGCCAAGCCGAAACACAGACCATACCGGCAGCCAGTTCTGATTTCAGGAAAAGAGGAAGATGAGTGTGTCTGCAGAGACCCTGAGCACCCTGCACTGGGGTCAGAGCAGCACGGGGGCTGCAGTGCCAGGGCAAGCTGGGCCAGTGTCGCTTAGCAAGCTGCATCCAGAGAGAGCAATGCCAGGGCAGAGGAGGAGGTTGGCATGATGGAGAGTGCTGTTACAACATGCATCAGTTGCCTGTGCTTGAAACTTGCTGAGTTCAAAAGCCTTCCCAGGCAATCTGTACAAACAGTCATTCTGCTCTTTTTTTGGATTTCGGCTGAAGAGGAGGTCCTGGCTTTTTGGATACAAGGCATACATGACATTAGCACAAAGAAGTCAGGACAGTCCTCTCTGGCCCTGCCTAGAAAATCCCCACTACCAAGCAGGCCAATGCCAGGCCATAGGGTTTTGTTTCATCAAACAAGCTATGAGGTTGAGGGCAAGGGAATTTTAAGGGTCTCTTGCTGTTTATTAATGAAGCATTTTCAGTCATGGTTGAAAGCTAAAGGAAACGGATGAGTTCTGCCTCTTTGTTTACCTCTTCCTAGCTGAGAGGAGTATTGATGAAAAGGAAATTCAGGGAGATCAGAGACACAGGATGTATAAATATGCGCAAAGCTGGAAAGGCCAAACCCTCAACTGCTGCGTGCATTCAAACATAAAGGCATGTAACTTGTGACAACTGTTAAGGTCTTGATGTGTTTTCATGCTGTACCAGGAGAAGAAAGGGGTAGGCCTGAGAGCCTTACCCTGGGGTGCGGAAAAAAAGTTAAGAGCACACTTGCTGTGTTAGCAGCCAGATTCTGGGAAGGGGTTTGCATCCAGCTTTACTGCCCAACAGACATCTTACCCACCGCACCACTGGCTAGCCTGGGCAGCGTAGCTCTGGGTGTGAATGTGGGCCCCAGAGAGGGTCTCTTTGCTCAGCAGTTGTGGCTGTTTCAGGTATGCATGCACACAGCTAAATTATTCAGAAAAGCTCGTTACTCAGAGCTTTTCCTGGGTCTCTGTGCTCCAAGAGGTTTTAAAAGGCACAACCTCAGTCAGCAAAGCAACTCCTCACTCTCAGATGATCCTCCTTATTTCAGGTATGAATGATATTCCTGGCTGTGAGTCTCTATTATAGGTTATCTAGAGATTGTAATAAACTTTTGTTGTTCTACCTTGGAGAGGAAATAATGGTTCCTCATTGAGTCCCACCATCTGAACAGAGGAGTTTTGTTGCCTTAGGACCAGATTCAGTTGAAATAAGGATTGCAAAAGGCCTTGAAAACCTTAATTCCTTCCCAGGTCCTGAAACAAAGCTGCGCAGCACAGCAGTTTTATTTAGACCTGTTAAATCTTCCAGATGTGTGCAGGGTTCTGTTCGCCAAAGAAAAATGTTGAACCTTGTTCTTAATATGTTGTTTTAAATAACAGGGATGGC
>NW_009606601.1:0-5026 GCF_000690535.1 Cariama cristata | reverse complement strand
CTGCTGAAACCCATCCCTGTCCCCTCGCAAGCTTCCTGCATGGCTCTGGGCTGTTCTAAGGAGACTGTTGTTGCAACTCATGTAATTATGTTTTATGAAAATCCCAAAGCCAAGGCAAACGTTCCTGGTTCAGCCAGGCTGTGTGTGGCCCCAGTTTGCACACCAGCCTTCGCACCCTCCAGGGGCATTTCTGTTATTCCCTTTTTCTTAACAAGGCTACCTCCTCTCTTACCCATCTTCACACTGGTGTCAGGGTTATTCAAACTACTTTGCTTGCACCTCAGTGATACATTTAAGAACTTCAGACGTCAATTCTTATTCCTTCCCCAGGAGGGATAGGTAGAAGTTATTTTTTTCCCTCCACTTTACGAACTAGCATATGGCAGCACCAGCAGTGGTGTTTCACAAGAAAGCAGTCCTGGCCAAGGCTACGCTGCCCATCATCCCCCCGCTTCCAGTCCTGTGTTCTTTGTCTGGTGCCTGCATCTGTGCAGACATTTGCCCAACAAACTGGGGAAGAAATGGAACTAGCTGAAATACACTCCCTGTGTTTGCACATGTGGAGCATTTGCTGGGTTGCTTTTCACTTGGATTAGTTTTCTGATTCACTTCAGTGTGTGGCCACAAGAACACTTGTGCTGGACCAGTGCTCAGGAGCCACGGGGATGGGCTAGGAGAAACAGGGGAAACTTTACTGGCTTAGCTGTTTACGGATCTAAACAAAGTTTGAAAGGTTAAATGACTTCCCTGGTGGCACAGCCTTGCTCAGTGACAAAGAAGAGCAGAGGTGATGTGGATATAAATCTGTGTTTGGAACAAGAAAACTCGCTTGTTCGTTATGTCAAGGTCTTTTGACATCTATGGATTTTTTACTCTATATTAAAAGTTAAAATATAAACAAACCCACAACACATGCATATTGGAGTTTGTCTGGAAAGAAAGAGCACATGCACCAGCCTGACTTATCCTGTCTCTACAGGTTTTTCAGTTTTCTGTCTCTTCAGTTTTCACCTTTACCATAGAACTGCTTTTGACAGCCATTGTTGCTTGCTGATTTACCTCTAGTCACTGTAAACTAATATTGTTGGTTTTAAAGGAATGCTGCTAAATATAAATTTGCATCTATTGCCCCTCTCTACACTTCCTGCTACTTGAGCTAGCATTTAGAAGCCTCCACACAAAAGGAAGTTACATCCACTAGGGTACTTTGATATTAAAAAGGTACAAACTTCCTCAAAGACATGTTTGTCTCCATCTAAATTCACAGCTGTAAAACCATCTGATATAAGATGAGACAAAAATTCCCCAGTTTTGCTGTGTGATTCTTTTTAGGCTGGTTTAAACTAGTACTATTCTGTTTCCAGACTAAGATCATGGAGCTGCCTGAAACGTGGAGGAAGGGGGTAGGGAAATTATTACCATCCCCACACTGTTCTGGTTTGTCTACTTTGCCTGACTGAGAGCAGATAATTTATAGCCTGTCTATCCTTCTCCAGTCTGACAGTGGCCAACTTTCAGTCTTACTAATAGTTTCATGATATTTTGCAAGTGCTGCTGCTGCAAGCCCACTTTCCTCATAGGACTCTTAGTTGAGTATGAACGCTAAAACAAGCCCTGTTCTGCTACCTGCCTACTAATGTCTTCAGCCACATAACAACACTGGAGTTATCACCGCCCCCTTCTCTTGTCTGGGACAGTAATAGGTCTCTTCATCCTAAGATTTTCAAGAACATCATAGGGACCCTCTATCTGCAAAACCCTTGTCTTTCTGTCACTTGCTGAAAGAGAGTTAGGAGTTAAAAGACTGTCAGTGGGGAAAAGGCAGAAATTGGATGCACCTGTCCATAGACAAGGATCACCTGCACCTCCTTTCACCCAAAAAGAGCACAGGAAAAAATATTCAGCTCTACATCCACAGAAACAGAGATCGTAGCCTGTTTTTCCTTGCAGGCTACCTTTAAAGGAATTTAGAAAATGGCAAACTTTTTCCAGTATGCTGGACAATGGTAAGGTGCTTTCAGAACTTGCCAGTTTGGGGAAAAAAAAAAAAAAAAAAAAAAGACAGTGCAATGCATGGTGTTTAATTGCAGCTGTTGCCAGTAAGAGTTGAGGATTAGAGTGCCAGTTCAGTAGTGATTTCAGCTGGGGTCTGTCAGCTGCAGGGCTTTTTTTGCACATAAACCCCAGCAGAGGCCACCAGCAATCCATTTCATGAGCTGCAGGAAAGCTTCCATGCTAATTGAAGAGAGATCTTTGTGTTTTGGAGGGAGTGCCTGACTCCTTAGTGTGTCTGGATGATGAAGACATCGAGGTGGTGGAGGAATGTTCCTGTGTCCCAGCAGTCCTTAAATGACTGGCAAAATTTGCTGGTTGACTACTGTATCACAGTTCTGTGTTACTGTCTCGCTGTCTTCCCTTCAGCTTTCTGTGCCTTGGTGCTTTCACGGTTGTCTCTTCCAAGTGGTGGGAAATGTGGCAACAGTTAGAGTTCTTTCATATTGTGTTGTGATAGCTTTGGATATAAATTTTTACAAAATATTAAAAACTGCCGCCAAAGTTTTAAAGATCCTGCAATCCTATTGCTTAGTGTTGTGATTCTGCCTGTGTTTGTAAGTGAAGATGTAGGAGACATTCAGCAGCTAGGAGGAACAAGGTGATGTCCCTTAAGACTGCAGAAACAAGAGGCTGTTGGAGGTGCAGAGATACATAATGTCTGACTAACTAAAATGAACCCTGCATCACCTTTGATAGATTCTAGCCCAGCTATTTTTTATCCTACCCTCTTTTTCATGATCCATTCCTCCTTTTCGCCAATCTTTGCAGTAGCCCTTTTCACGTTTAAAGGTTACTACTCCACTTGACCTTCTCTGCACTGAACAAATAAATTTCTTTTACCTTTTTCTCATAGGTTGCACTTGTCACATCCATCTGGAGTCTTTCTAATTGCTCCATGTCCTTCCCAACATGTAACATAATGTGGAGACAATTCACCAGATGAATTAGTGGCATTTTTAAAGGATTGGGGTTTCTTTCTCTTTGTACTCTTGTAATTTGCCTGTTTCATTGCAGCTGAGCAATGGATCTGAGTTGTGCCTTAGGTCCAAGTACTTCCAGGGAGCTTCTTGGCATGAATATGTAGGGTTAACTAAACCCAACCCACAGCAAAGTAATTGAATTATTTCATCTAATGAATTCAAATCTATTGTGACCTGTTTGCCACTTCTACCAGAAGAAAAAGAAGCTGAGTTTGTGAGATGATAAATTATCCATTGCAAATTCATGAATTTTAAGGCCAAAGGGGAGCATTATGCTCATCTTAATCTGACCTCCTGCATAACCCAGGCCATGGAATTTGACCCAGCAATTCCTGTGTCATTAACATGTGGGTGACCTGTTTGCCCAGAGCTCTGTGGAATACCGTATATCTGGCCGGAGCCCAAATTGGAAGCTGACCTCCACTATCCTTTCTTTTGCTCCCCTTTCCAGCATTGTTTCTCTAAAGGGCAATCACCCTATCTGCCCACATTCATTAAATGCCAACCCAGCACAGGGGGCCTAGTGCAGCAAAGCACCCTCTGTTGCCTGTGGTTGAGGATGGGCTGTAGCCAGCGGCACCGCCAGCTGGTTTTCATCTTTTGCACTAGTATTCTTGACTTGAAGAGGGGTTGGGGAGGGGGTAGGCATGGACAAACACAGCCCCTGGAAATCCCAAAATCTCTTAGGGCTGAATGGTTCCTTGTTTCCACATGCTTGTGAAAGCTGCCTGTGTTAGGATGTTTGCTGCTGGCAGTGGAACCACAAACCTGGGTACAAACTGGCTGGTGTGAGGCACTGTGTCCCAGCCTGGCCCGTGGGTATGCCCACAGTCCCTCCAGTGAGGTTTCTGTAGCTTGTTGCTCAGGGGTGCAGAGGGGTTCCTTTTTTGGGGGGGTGGTATGGCACGTGCCCAGGGCAACATTGCACCTCCCTGGGCAAGGGGGCAGCTCTCAGCAGGATGGTTTCACCTTTCTCAGCTGTGGTTTATCTGCAGAATCGAGACTATTCCTAAGCTAAGACATGGATACAGGTTTGTTTATGGGTTTTTGTTTTGAATTTAAATGCCCAATCAATTAGCTCTTGGGAAAGAGGCTTTTGTGGCTTGCTAGTGGGATATTATTGATGATGTTTTTTCCTGAGCAGGATCTCTGCTTGCTCTTGAGAGGGGCTTTTCTGCAGGTCCCTGGGGTGAAACAGTCCAGTAAGCAGGGCATGGCTCTGGACTCCCTCCAACCACAGGGTTCTTGTGTCCGCAGAGTGAGCTGCTAGAACCCGCTGAAAGTCACAGTTTATACCTGCACTTCTTTGGGGTGTCTGTGACAATAATGATGTTTAACTTGGTGTTGCTGGGGAAATGGGCAGGCTTCTGCTGAGTGATCAGCTCACTAATGTTTACAGGAGCATCTCAAGCCCTGGAAAACAGAGGGAGACGGATGCAGCATTTGAAGATGACCTGCATCCATCTGTAGATGTCTGGTTGACAATAAATAGTAAGGGCCCCAAGGTTCAACAGGACAAGTTTAACACAGAAAGCAAGCTGCTGTGGGCTGGAGGGAAACATCTCTTTTCCTGGTGGGCTCCTCACTACCAAAGACGGCAGCCAGACTGTGCTTTGTGGTAAAGTCTGCTTATGGCATACCCCTCCTGACTCGTGTGAGGTGGACACAGCTCTGCCAGGTCCTGCTCTCTGCTGCTCGTTCTAACTGCCTCCAGGTGTAGGCATTTACTTTGGAGGAGAAAAGGGCTTAGGCTAAGCAAAACCAGAGACTTCTTATCATGGAATTAAATGGCTACATATGGTGAGGGTCGGAAGTCAGCGATGCTGTGCCACCCTGCTTTGGCACTAACGTGCAGGTACGGTGCCCGCACCTCGGTGTGTGTGTACGGGACTGCTGTGGCTCTGCCTTTCCCTGCAGCGGTGGCTCTGAAGGACAGCGCTGAGGCACTGCAACGTGATGCTAAATAGAGGGGACAAGCGCGACCTGCAGCC
>NW_009606600.1:6007-6638 GCF_000690535.1 Cariama cristata | reverse complement strand
ACCTGTGTTTATGGGTGTTTGGCTTTTGGCAGGGCTGATTGTCTCTCCATTTTAGCTGGGCTTTTTTCCCCTATAGTTTTTCATTTGTTGTTTTTCTTTAATACGTGAAAGCTAAATTTTTCCAGGTGGGGTTATGTATGTTTTTACACATTGTGTGAACTTTCTAGGCTTTATGTTGCTGGTTTTTTTTTTTCCCTGATAGTTTTAAATCATCCATAGTAAAAGAATGCATCCATGCAATACTGAAGGAGAAGCTGGCCAATGTACAGTACATCCCAGAAGAAATGCCTCAGCTTACAAAGTCTTTATCAGAGACAATAAAAGACAGACTGAAAGGTAAGGAGGTTTGCTGGGGAAGTCATTTGATTTCTTACTGTCCCCTCTCCTTTGACAAAATCCCTCTTTCCTCCTTTATTCTTGAAACCTATTCCTTCCCCATTGACTGACTTGAGCCTACTGTTATGAAACAATCTGTCCTATATACATAAGTTCATTGACTGCAGAACTAGAAACCTAATTCAAGCAGACAAGATTTGTTTTCTTGAAACCTGGCTGGTGTCGGATGTCAGCCTTGAAGGGTCTGCAGGGGGAAAGAAGCTGCATTAGAGAGAAGAAAGAAGTGATGCTTCAT
>NW_009606600.1:5634-5973 GCF_000690535.1 Cariama cristata | reverse complement strand
ATTCCTGCTTTTTTTCTGCTGCAACTTTGATCAGAGTTGGGTCAGAGTGGAATAGCAGGGAGATCAGAAAAAGGCTCAGTGGGAGCAGCGAAGGGGGAGAGAGTTAGGAGCACAGTCATCCAAGGAGTGGTGTAACTACAGCCTTACAGCACTGGAAAAAGTTTCTGACGCTGCTGCACAGGATGCCCTCCAACATTTTTGAGTTCAAGAGCTAAATTTCAGGCTCCAGCGGGTGTTCCCTGTGTTTGGTGCTGGAACAAATACACAGATGTGTGTTGGCATGGTCACTACTTTTTTGCCTTCTTCCTGGGGACAGGCTGATGCTCCAGCTGCTGGGCT
>NW_009606600.1:392-5600 GCF_000690535.1 Cariama cristata | reverse complement strand
GGATTTACGCTTCTCCCAGAGATATGTGTCTGCTTTAAAGCCAGCAGCAGCTGTAGTCCCAGCACGTGTTGATGCACAGCTAATATGCACAGCGCTTGGCTTTAGTAATCTGTAAACACAGTCACAGTAGCCTGAAGCAAGACTGGCCTGCCACAGCCATTGTATCAGCTGACGTCTGTGATAGACGTTGACACGGTGGATGGTACCAGACCCAGCATGTTGTGTTCAATCCTCCAGCAGAACCAACGTGCTGGAGTCTTCCCAGGACACTGCATTGTTGAAGACAGGCATTGGGATCTATATTTTATTTTAAACATGCTTGTTCTGATTTGGCTTCTGGAACATTGCCATGATTGGATCTGGCCTGTGCCCTAAAGGTATTTCTTTACTATTGTGAAACAATGGCATATCTTTGCCAACACATAATGTAGACCCACATATGCTTTTATGTGGCCTTTTATCCCAGCTCAGAAGCAAAGGAAACACCCATGTGGCAGAAGAATCTCTACAATATCTTTGCATCAGAACAGTTTTAAAATAAGCCAATTTTTTTTCAAATTCGATTTTGTCCACCAGCAGCCATATTTATGTTATTTCCATGTATTCAGTTCTTGAAAGTTTTCAGAGTAGAATGCTGATGTATAGTGTGTCTGTTCAGGGGTGTCTTCTGCCTTAGATGCATCTTTTGATGGATGCCAAATACCCTGTTCACCCTTTAACTCCAATAAAACCGTGGTGCTCTGTACCTAGGAAAATGAAGCTGCAAGACAGTCTGCCAACTTTGCCAATTGCATGGACTTGTACAGGACACTTGCTTTGTAACCAGAAATCTTTATCTTTCTGGGTCCTGTTTTGGGCTCATATTTTAAACCAGTTGTTGCTCTTACTTTTTTTCTCTCTCCAGAGGAGGGATTTGACAGGTATAAAATGGTGGTGCAGGTTGTGATTGGAGAGCAGAGAGGAGAAGGAGTGAAGTAAGTTTTGCATCTTGTAATTGTATTTATATCATTTTTGTTGGGTTTGTGTGGGTTTTTTTTTTCTTTGGAAGCTACTTCTAACTTTCGTAGATACAAAGATCTCTCTGCAGATGATAAAGTGTAAAGCACTTTCTTTTCTCTTTAAGTGCTAAGTGAGGGTTTGGATTGTGGCTGTTTGAATTACCCACTGATAACTGGCTGTATGGTGGTTCTTAGCAAGCTGAAATGCTGAAAAGCATTTGTGAGAACTGTTGCAGAAAGGCATTTTACATTGTATTCATGATGAACTAGAGCACACATCCAGTCCATTCTCAAGGCCCTGCTGGAGCACAAGAGCCATAGTAAGCCACTTCTGTCTAAAGCCAGATTTCCATAAGTACTTCGTTTGCATTTAATCCCCTCAGGTAGGCATTTTTCAGAAGTTTAAATTTCTATAATCTCCATGCAATACTAACATGAGAATTGAGCCTAGACTGTGGGTGCTGAGCACTTGCAGTCTAGCTCCAGATGCCTGCAGTCAGACAAAAGAATTCCTCTTGGCTGCAGTAGTGGGCTGTAGCTTTCAGTTGCTAGTGAGTAGGGAGAAGACAAAAGAGAATGGCCCACAAGGTTTATGTGCTTTATCTGCTGGGCTTATCTTTATTATTGTGCCTGGTACTCCAGCAGAAAATAAGTGCAGCAGAGCTGTAATCAGATCTGCTGCCTCAATGTTCTGGAGGTCAGGAAGGAATATCTGTACCTGCTGCTCAGGCTTTTGTCAGGAATGTCCGTCTGCAGGCAAACTGCACCAAAAGCACCATACCGGGGTGAACAGTTCAATGAGGTTGTCTGATTTGAAACCTGAAGCCCAGCAACACAGGCTGACAGAGCAATTGGGGAAATTCTCTGGTTTGCAATAGGCAGGAGGCAAGACTGAACCATGATCACTAACATCCTTAATGCAAAATACTGGGTAACCAGGGTATTCCACAGGCAGAGTGGAATATTGGACTGGAGGGGGGGAAAAAAAAAAAGCATAACCCTGAGGGCTAAGGTAATAGAAAAAAAAGGGTGAAATTCAACAATCTTATAACAATGTCATACATGTAGGGACTAGGAACAACACGCTGTGCCACAAACAGGGATCCCATCAGCTGAGACTGACTGGGGCAGGGGCAGGGAGCTGGGCATTTGCAGCAGAGAAAGGGGAGTGTCAATGACGTTAGAGAAGGCAGCAGCAAGGTCTTGTCTGTAATACCCTGTTACAGTCCGGTTGCTTGTCTTCAGCGTAAGGCTTGGGCTGAAGCAGGTGTAGAAAAAGGCCAGCAGGATGGTCAGGGAACAGAGACTATAGATACGAAAGGACTAGAAGAGTCTTGGTCTAGAAGGGCTCATAGTCTAGTAACATGACATCTGCCAAGGAATAAGATAGCTCCCTATAAATAACTTGGGAGTATGTACCATGAGGGTGCAGGAGGTGAAGGACAAGAACAAATAAGCTAAAATAGCCACTGATACGCATAGACTAGAAGTCAAAAATTCTTAAGCACCATGAGGTTTCAAGCCCTGCTGCACATTGGAGGTGACAGGGTTGATAGCTGATGAGTTTGAAGGTGGAGCTTGATCCACACACAGAGGGGGTTACAGCATGTGGTGGAATTCAGCAGTGGGGATCTACGCTCAGGATTCAGGAGAACACTTCCCATTTCCTTTATCTTTAAAGGAAGCTTGGTTTGCTTTTTGAGGAAAGTATCTGTGATCATCTAGGTCCTTACGTGTGAACTCTGTGGGTAATGGCTCCACTCTGTCTCCTTTGTCTAGTATGGCTGCGCGATGTTTCTGGGATGCTGACACTGACAGCTATGCTCACGATGTGTTCATGAATGTAAGTATTGGCTGTTTTACCATGGGAAAGTGTAAAGTTACTTGCTTTTGTATGAAAGGCAGAATGACCTTAAATATGGAGCAAAAAAAAAAAAAAAACAACCAGTAGAAGGAAGGAACCAAGGCTCTGTTGAAACAGTATGATTTACATCCTCATTCACAAAGCGTTCTTATATATAATATCCAATATAGTAGAACTGATTTCCTCAGTAGGTCATACAGTACTGTACAAAAGTCATTATAATCACACCATTTTATAGGTGGGGAGAGGAAGCAGAAGAGATAAAGTCTTTTCTTTTACGCTTTGCTGAACTGCTGTCATGGAGTCTGGCTGGAATCCAGGACTGAACAAGAGTCAAGGTTTTATTTCATTTTTATTTTGTTTTAAACTGACATCTAGATACCTGCGAGTGTGACGATGGAGTAAATTGAGGCACTTCTGGCATTCAGACACAATGACCTGGGTTACACCCCAAGTGAGGTGAATAAGGAACTAACAAAAAGACAGAAAATTGCAATATATTACAATATAACATTACACTCTGGTCTAAATGTTCCCTTAGGTTAGCCTTTTCAGTTAGGCTAGCAAAGAGCTTGCCTTTACTAACACGGAGCCTTTCTCTGTTTTCCCCAGGAGAGCCTGTTTTGTGTGGTAGCTGCGTTTGGCTGCTTCTACTATTGAAGATGGTAAACATTGCACAGAAGGACAGAGACGGGGGAGAACGCTTTAGGGTGTTTTCTGTTAAAGTGCACAAAAGCATCATGTTCTTCCTTTAGTACCTAACAAAATAACAGCTCTACAAAGCACGTCCTACACCTGTTCTACACACTACAACATTCCTTCTTCCTTGTTGATATCAATATAGCTTTAAGCACAATATTATTATGTCCTTTATTTAAATCAACCTTTGTTTTTATATAGTGTGTTGGTTTTGTCCTAAAAGTGTATTGCAAATAGCCGTTGTTTCTAAGGCAAATTCAACTTTTGTCTTGAAAGGGTTCTGTTGCTTTTATTTTTGTTAACTTTCTGAAATGAATGAAATATTTTTAAGAAATGTAACATAATAAATATATGTATTTAATATTTCCTCTCCTGTGGGTTGACCCTTGCCATTTCTACTGTTTGTTCTTTTCTTCCACTCTACAAGAGGCACTGGTGTGGATGGCTTGCCTGTGCTTCTCAGATGAACATTTTCTGAGGATTCTTTGTAAATTAACCCATAAAGCTGACCTCCTGTTCTCATTATCCAAATTTGTTCTTGTGGTTGCCATAACAATTAGGCGTGAATCCCAGCTGTGTCACATGAGATGGTATTAACTGATAGGAAGACAAGGTATTTAGGACATCAGGTCAGGCCAGCAGCCTGCATACCCAACAATGGCCAAAACTCCTCCCTGATGTAACTGCTCGTTGGTTTGGTGCAATTTGGCACCCATGGACACTGTGAGTGATCATTCCTCATTGCCCTCTTCGGCAGATACTGTAATGGTTTCTCAATCTTTGCCTCTCTGTAAGTGTTTTGGGATATGAGGCAGGTGTTTGGAGCCCAAATTGGCTAGGATTCCAGCCTTGGAAAGGAGCAGTAGAAGAGGCTGCTGTAGATCTGAAAAGGAGTGCTAAAGCCTCTTATCTCCCCAAAAGTTAGAGGACCAGGGTGGTTCCTGAGAGAGTAGAGTGGGTGCCACCAGAGTACATCTCACATGCCTGCCAGAAGATGGGGTGATGAGTCGCTCTGTGGTGATGCCTGTTCTCTCTGTGCTGACTCAGAAGCAAGCACAGCTGAGCAATTTCAATGTCATGAATGGCTTTTAGAGTGCTTCAGTTGGGTGAGATGAATCCTGAATCCTGCCCTCACCAACTGTTAGAGCAGAACACGCTCTGCCCATGCAGCTCTTGGAAAGCGGGAAAGTAGCAAATGATGATGCATCTTCTAGAATCACTCTTTTGGCTACGATACTGAAGGCAGTACACCCTGTTTCTCTATTATGTTTGTTTGAAAGTGGCTTCCTCTCATTTTCTTCTGATGGGAAACAGAGGGCGACTTCCCCGATTGCTTTGCTGGTGCCTGTGGCTGTCATTCGTTAAGGGAACGGCCGAGGAGGCAATGGTGCCCTTCGGTTTGTGCGCAGGCCTGGGAACGCAAGTTTTGGGGAAGGGTGAAATCCTCCATGTAAAGACATTTACCAGGAGGTGGTATATGCCCTCAGTTTTGACACTTTTATCAAGTCATAGCAATTAAATCACGATTTTTCACCTTGCACTTACTCCATTTTGGAGGTTTTTAACACCCGCTTCACAAAGGCATTGTACAAAGCAGGTTTGAGTCCGTGATCGCTCAGCTCCGGCCACCATTGAATGTGGCCGGGG
>NW_009606600.1:0-331 GCF_000690535.1 Cariama cristata | reverse complement strand
AAGGGCCGCCATGAAGCCACCGTGGCTCAGAGCAGCCAGGGCTGCTCCAGGGGTGCTTGGCTCCCTCCTTCTATACCCCCCAGAATTTACATTTGACATATGAAAGGCGGTGGGGCAGGGTTGTGGTCCGCAGCAGCAAACCTCCGCTGGGCCGTTCTCCCGCTGCTGGTCCCCGGTCCGAACGAGGAGCGCCCCGGCACCCGCCTCCCTACGAGGCTGGTCCCGGAGGGGAGCGTTGCGAGCCGGAACGGAGGTTCCGGGTGCGGTTTCCCGGGGCGCAGCTTCCCGGGGCGCGACCGGTCCCTTCCTGCTGCCCCGGCCCGACACGCAG
>NW_009606599.1:189662-192806 GCF_000690535.1 Cariama cristata | reverse complement strand
AAAAAAATCTAATTTAGTTTTGGAGTTTTTTTGATAAGTATATGCTTTAAGACTGAGAGTTACTGCCAGGCATAGCAGAGATCATTGAAAATATTTATCAGCTGAATGCTTTTTAGAACTTACAATGCCAAATTCAATGGAAACACTATGATGTAGAAAAAGATAACACTGATTTTTCCTGAATATTTTAAGACAGCATCAGTATCTCCACTATTTGATCATTACATTGTATTACGTTAGAATGTTGAGTAATCGACATATTTGATATTTTCAATTTTTTAAGTGAATGGAATGATGAATACTCTTCTAGCCACCAGTGGGATTACAACAGCTATTAGAAACCTGACAAGTAGAAGTTAGGTGATATGCTTTAGCTAATTGATTAGTTATTAATAGTTAACCATTATAAACCAGATGTTTGATGTTTAATAGTCAACAATAAAATTCTGATATATTGGGAAATCTAAAGTTAATTTCAGTGCTAAGCCTGATTAAAATTAAAGTAATCTACAGTATCTTCTCCTCTATAGTATTTACATTGTTTTTTATCCCTTTTTTACAATTGCATGCAGAAACACACCTTTCGAGCTCTGGATGCTTATTTGAACTATAGAGCTCTTGCCTTATTTGAACAGACAGCCTGATAGTGGTTTATGTGTCTCTTCACATTCAGAAGTTTAGGAAGTTTAATTCATTTATAAATGATGCTTAGAATAAAAAATAACTACAGACTTCAAAGAGAAGTGCTTAGACCTCATGAGATAGTAAATACTATTTTCTATTGTAATTTTCTTTGTGGCAAGCTTAGGTAGAACTTAAATGATAACATATCTGAATACAGGTACAGGGTATCCCTCCAGATTCCACTGTCTATGTTGAGTAGATACTTGACGTAGTTCCCCAAACAGAGCACCTAGTGTTGTCTAAATATGCCTGACACTTCGCATCGTCAAACATTATAAAGAAACCTTATCATGAATGAGAATCAGGTGTTTACTTTCCAGTTGATACAAATGCAGAAAATAGGGAGTATTTTATTTCCTAAGGGTATATTCTTTCCATCCTTTTCAAGCTTTGCATGAGCTGATTCTAGCATATTTGGCAACACTGTGGAATATAGGAAGAATCCATCAAATCCAGGCATGTTGAGATCAGCAGAAATCTGTGCACATTATATTTACCATAAATGAGTAATACACTATTTCCTCTGCCTAATAAAACTAAACTATTTGCCAGTTGTTACCCTACTGGAATAAGATGCTCAAGTTAAACCATATGAAGGACAAAAGAAGAACTAGAGTTTAAATTCCCTAGTAAAATCTCTTTACAAGTTTTATCTGCTGTACATCATACCCTTCATGCATAGTCAAAAATCAATGAACAAGTTTGCAATTGTTATCTTGTAAATACATAATATAATATAAGCCCCAAAGTTATAAAAGAGAAAGTGTTTCAATACAAATGTTCATGTTTTGCTGCTTTTAGTTTAAACTCAGGAATCATTCCAACACACAGTAGTAGCCAGGAGGAAAAAAAAAAGTCAACAAAACTTCCTATAAGACAGTATAATACAAAATAGAATAAATGAAAGAGCTTCTGATCACCCTAAGCAGCACCCGGGTTAATACCTCTAGCAGCTGTCCTGATCTCTGTGGTTTAAGCTTTTAACTAACTTTAATTAAACAGAATCTTTAGTGTACCAGGATGCATATGACTGGGATATGAATAAAAGAAATGAACAGCAGAGACTGGCATATGGTTGAAGGCACATGCATCATATGATTTTTGTAATACCATTTTTTTTTAATCTACTTTAACATTCATGAGCAGTAAAAAAGCTTAAAACAGAAACAGAACTGTCTCACTGGGTTTGGAACTTTGACTGCTAGTGAAGGTTCTCTTTTTCTATTATTTTTCCATTGCAGGAAGTATATTAAAAAAACCCCACCACTATAGGTCTTAATTGTCATATGCACAATCTGCAACGTTTAAATGGACCCTGTGGATTTTGGTCCAAAACCAAACCAATCAGTTACAAGGGATTTTTCTTTTCTGTTAGATGTTCTCCTGAAATATTTGCATAAATGTAACCATGCTGTCCGTCTTTTAACTTTCACTCAATTAATTATGCTCCCAGCCCCCTGCTGATGGACAAAAATGAGACTTCAGCTGCAAATAGCTTCAGCAGTTTACAGCTTATTAAATGCCAAAATCTAGTTAAGACAGTTTGAGAATTCTCTTGTCAGGCATTTCAACATGCCAGTTTTAACACAAAACTCTTATTAAAAGGGAAAAAACTGAGTCCAGTACACCAAGACAGGGGGAAGAAAATGCAATAGAATAAAGGTAATGGACAGATAAGAATTTTCTACAAATTACATACTTAGCATATGTGGAACAGTCTGAATATGTTTTAATTGGTTCCTCTAATAATGAAAAACATTGAAAAAGACTACCAGTTGACAACAAAATGTTCTCTACAAATTGCAAACAGCTTTAGTCTACAGAATCACCTTTCATAATTTTTATAAAAGTCTGAACAAACCTTGGAATAATCAGATTATATACTAAAGCATTCTTAAAAAATAACTTTTCTATGACTCTTTTTGACAGGTTTTACATTTTGCATCAAGCATCTGGTGTTTTCATTTTTAAGTACATAGTGCTCTGGTATACTTTATACCATACTGGGTTGATTCTTGATTTAAAACAGAAATGGAGAAACAGTATGGTATACAGGAAAACTGAAGTGTGCCATGCTCCAAAATAAATTCAATACATAGTTTCACACTATAACCTTGACCAGATCACCTAACCTGCATGAACTTTAAGCAGGCTTTCTTTAAAACTGGATATAATCAAGATCTCATTGAAGAATAAATGTTATGCCTGAATGTCAGCTTCTCATCTGGAATGAATTATGAAAAGAGGACTAACAAAATTTCTCTTCAATATTACAAGCTACATTTAATTGTTTCCATTTATTCTTGTTGTTAGCTTATAAACATTCCTTTAGCTGTCTGTTGTTAGTGAAATACATGCAAAAATGTCAGTCAAAAAAACCCCAAACCCACAAACTTTAAAATATATTATTACAAATGCAGTTGTCAAGAATATAATTTCAATTCTTTTTTTTTTTTTTTT
>NW_009606599.1:180798-189631 GCF_000690535.1 Cariama cristata | reverse complement strand
TTTTTTTTTTTTTTTTGGAGGGAAGGATAATGTCCAAGCTGAAAGAGAAAGACTTTTTTTTTTTTCCTAAAAATTTCTGACATATTATCTGGGTTATTGTGACATACTTTGTCATGTTTGTTGTCTCATGTTATAAACTAAAGTGACTGAGCTGAACATGACATGATGATTCATGACAGAAATGTCAGGAATTAAGATAAAGAAATATAACTCACGTCCAGTCATATAGCAATTACCAGTTCTCTTATAAAGGGCTTAGATTTTTCACGTTTAATGTAATGGAAAAAAATTACAGTGTATCAGTTTCCTGCCTTAATGTTATCTTTAATTTCTGAAGATTTATTTCAAAGTAGTATACACTAATGACTTCATCATGTAGAAGTATAGTGAAATTTGGAGATCTATATTAGTAGACACATTTCTCAACTAGCAGATCCAACAGTCAGGTTGTTCCACATGAAATGCCCCTTGCACATCTGCTGCCTGTAATCTGAATTCCCACTGTATTCATAAAAAAGTATCAGCCTTCTCCTTTGCATAAATAAATGCATCTTCAAGCAGACTTCTCTCTCAGTCAGAATAGACGGCACACATGAAATATGCTCCTGTTTTACATGCTTCTATTGTTGCTAAACTGCCTAAAAGTGTTTAAAATCTCAGAAAAGAAGACATGGATAAAAGATACAGTCGAGCATCAATCTTCCATTATAATATATCACTTTTATTATGTCTCAAACCTGCGGTTATTGTTAGCTAGTTTCTTTCAGGTACACTGGTGGAAGCAGTTACTGAGGACATGTTTTAGAGACAGTAATGATCTTATAGCTGACCTGTAGGAGAGTGGTTGACCACCACTGCTTCTAAACACTGTAGAAAAAAAGTACAGAAATAATTGTGGGAGAAGTAGGTAAAAGAGAGATTGAGTCTAACATGACTGGTAGAGTATCTTCAGGCAACACAATAAAAAACTGAACTTGTGATGTAATCAAGAGTGACAGAAAAAGAGTGGGGGTGGTGGTAGTGGTGCAGAGGGCTCAAAAGGAGAGATAAAGTGGTTGTTTTCCTGACATCTGTGTTAACTCACAACTGGCATATAGAGGAAAAGTGTATTTTTCCGTTTTTAAATTTCAGTGTTTTAGCCTCGTAGTGGACAGTATACCCTGCAGACCAAAGTCTTGTCGTCCATCCTGGGTAGTCACATTGAGTTCTGCTGCATGCATTCCACCTCTTCTCCTTCAGTATTGACACAGATAGACCACTTCTAGGCATGACATGGTAGGTTATGATCTGCCAGTCAGTGTGCCAATTAATGCCACTTATAGAGATATATTTTGTGAGATTAATATTCCTGGAGCCTATGAATAGCAGAAAGTACCGGAGGGCAGCACTGGAAATATTGTTGGGTTTGGCAAAGTGTAAAAATTAGGATTAGCTTGAATACTTGTTAACTGGTTTTAAAAAGATTTTCAAGAAGGTGATTTCTGATGAAGTTTATTTGGGTTTTGACCAGATTTTTCAATCAGAATAATGGTTATGAATTAGATTCATTGAGGTCCATGGAGAGAAATGAATATTGAAATATTAGAAATGCTTTTCTGTTGTCAGATATTGATACCCAGTAGTAATTTCTGTCAGATAAAGTGGAATAGACTTATTCTATCCAGAACAAAATTTAATATGATTGAGGTGATTCTCAAGTTGGGAAAATAGGAGGGATAATGCAAAATATAATAAAAGGAGTTTTTAAAAAAAAAATTCCAAAAGAAAGTTGGAAGCACATTGTAATTTCCCTTTTATATCATCACACTTCATGTATGAGATTATGTGATGCAGGTACAAGCCTTATCTCAAACTAGAACAAGATTTTTTTCTACCTCATTCTACCTGTGCAGAATATGACATATCATGTTTCATACCATAAATGATCATTTCCTTTTTCCTACTCATTCCTGTTTGGATTTACGAGAGAAATTATGTGGTTTTTTTCCTCACAATCCAAGTTCATATGAATTCTCCATTTTCCTCAAAATATTTTTATTCACTTTACACAAGAAGTCAGATACTACAAGTATTTTGGTAGGTGTGTTTGAATTCATTTTTGCATAGTTTGCTTCTGCAAGAACCAAATATGTGCATTTTGTTTCAGCTTTGAAAATTTTTCTGCTTCTATGGTGAAAAATTTATCTTACATATATCACTAGATGATAAAGATAAAGAGAAATCTTTCATTCAATTGGAGAGAAAGGACAATAGGGTTTTGTCCATAAAGACCTTTTTTTTTAGTATTTGTCATTATTTTAAGGATCGTGTAAGCCCTAGAATACAGAAACTGCATCTTATAAAAATCTGTTAATCTAAAAGAGATTTTACCCCTTGTATTTCAATAAGGTGCAGTACTGTAGAATTACGTAAACCAGGAAAACATTTCCACCTGTAGCATGAATGTAAGAAACTTGATTGTTATTATAGAAGCAGCAAAGTTAAAACATATTAGAAGAGCAACACATGCTGTATTGTTATTAAAAGTTCCTCAAATGCTCTTTCTTTAGTGCTATGACTATAATGTATTCAAAGAAGAGATATATGCTTCATTAGTTGTAGAGGTGTTGGCACTTGCTGCTTTATAGCCAGAGAGAAATAATAGATCATAAAGAACAAGAATGTGTAAAGGAATTAAAACCAGTAATCAAATATATAAGTTTATACACAAACTACAATAAGGATACACATATGTCTGTTTCTAAATATAAGCGTGTACACTCTTTATGTAAAAAGCCCCCAAAATGTGGATATGCTAATTTTAAGTGTTCATGTTTCATGAAAATGTTGGACATCATAAGGATATAAAATGTAAGAAGGTGCCAATTTTATATTTTGAACAACAGAACTGATTAATAGTCAGAGACCAATGATAACTGAAACTCTTCAGACATTTATTACGCAACATGCTTTCAAAAAGGGCATCTTCCTTTTATAAATCATTATAAACTTACAACCTAACTGTAGTTAGAATGAAATATTTTGATTCTGCCTTTCCTAGTGCAGAAGTAGTAAGAACACAGCAGGCACCGAAAGACAGCCTTTTCAGCAGCTTACTCTGTTAGCATACAGAACGACTAACCGAACCCTGTAGCAATCTAGACAGCCGACATTATTCCTCACATTCCAACCTCCTATGATTATTGTATTTGACTTATATTTACAACTAATGGAAGACTAACCAAGAAGGGGCCCTATTTGCGAAGGAATGCACAAATACACATATATTGTTGGTCCCACTCTAAGGAGCATGCAGTGGAGAGGTAACACTGAACAAAAAAATAGAGGAAGGGGGAGGGAAAGGGGGAACAAAGGCAAACCTAAAGGTGAAGGTGAAGGCAAAGGAAGGGAAAGAAGGATCACAGAAGAGGAAGGTATGAGGGCTAAGTGAGGAGAAGGATGAACAAATTGTGAAGAAGAAAGTGGGAAAAGTTTTTGGCAAAATACTACTTGGCAAAGGATATAGAAAATCTGGTCAAAATGCTGAAATACTCTGAAGCAAGGATTCATCTACCTGAGCTTTAGACAACTAGTGAAGTAGGCATATCTTGTGTGTGAGTC
The DNA here is from genome assembly GCF_000690535.1 of Cariama cristata. Taxonomy (NCBI): domain Eukaryota; kingdom Metazoa; phylum Chordata; class Aves; order Cariamiformes; family Cariamidae; genus Cariama; species Cariama cristata. Next base: position 186,031 of record NW_009606599.1, on the reverse strand, counting down.
ATCTGACCTATGTCAGATTAGTTTCCTTGATAAAAAGGTATACAAGAACATACTAGTTGCCCTATCAGTTGCCCTTCTGAATAAAATTTTTTTCTGAAAAACAGAGATTTTTCAACTCTACCTCATAAACAAGCTTTTTAATTCAGACCTGTTAAATCGCTCAGCAGAGCCCTAGACAGAGGCTTTCAAAATGCTCTTCATATATGTTTACTCTAGATCTCCTCAGAAATGGGTTTGTAGATTTAATGCTTTTATTCATTTGCAAATAAACCTGCACAAAAATACAGTTAATGCTATTGCATGTCTAGAATGTCTTCATTGAGTGGTCCCATATTAGAGTTGTGGATGTGTAATACCCATCTGTAGACACTGCTTTCTCAGAAAACCAGGAACAAGTAGAAAACTACTTCATTTTCTAGTTCCAACTAACTCCTTCCCACTCTACTGCTGTTAATATATCATGAGTGATATACCAGAAACTCTTGACTTTGGACATTAGACTATGATTGAGATTTCTCACGGAATCAAAAATCCTCTTTGGATTTTTGTATCAAACACCAGTTTTGACCATTTCAAAATCTCTAGGATCGAATCTCTCAGAAATAGACTTTACTGGTGAATTTTGTACTCATTCTGCTGAAATGTAACTGGTTGAACACATGTATTCCAAAGCCAACAGGTATTTTAAGTCATATTTTCGCTCTCTCTTGCCTATAGTTCCACTTCAAACCATCTAAAAATTAGAAGCATACAATTAATATCACCCAACTCAGATCATGAGTATGAATTAATCTCTTTGGATACTCAGTGGAATCTACGGCTGGCGATTCAGAACACCCTGAAATAAATGTCTAAAATACTTGGATTTTCCCCTCTGGTGACACCCAGTTCTTTTCATTGTTGTTTAGAAGTCAAACTTAGACTATAGGAGGTTAAGTATGACACTTAGACAGGATACTTAATCTTTAGAAATTAATCCCATCCATAACTCTCTATCTACAATTACTGCTACTCTAATTTAGTATGATTTTAAACACATTTTGCACAGATAAAAAGATCAAATAAGCATGGCAGCAGATGAGCAGGCCCAATGCAAAGCTGAAGGGAATACAGTTTAGTTTCAGGTTAACATTAACATTTTTTTCTCTCTTTATTCTTTCCAAACAGTCTTTTCTATTTTCTCTGATCTTCTTACTTACCTGTTAGATACTAAGATGGCTTCAGTGGTATATGACAACTGCAGTTGTAAAAAAGCCTAGTGAAGCATATGTGAATGCAAATACTCATCTTAGTGACACTAATAATGGAATATAATGCTAGTGAAGCCAAAAACGTATAACACAATTTTATAATACACTTTGATTTTACATATATGTATTTAAGGACAGGGTATATAATGAATGTGCTGAACAATTTGCCTTTAAAAAATTTCTTTTTTGTATTCATAATGTTTCAGCTGCTGAAATCAGAAATAGTGCTGGGTGCTCAGTGTTATACTAAGCTTTTAATGAAATATTTCAACACAACATTAAAGGAAGAATGGTACTAGAATCAAAAGTGATTTTGTTTGTTTTGGGTTTTTTAATTTTATTTTTTTTAAATTTTATTTCTAAGCCTCTCTGTGATGTTTGTGGGTAATAACATAGAGCATTCACATTTATTTTCTCTTTCAGAAGTACAATGATTTGAATATTATTATTCAAATGTATTTCATTACATTGATTTCAGTGTAGAAAAATGGGTCAAGAGGGGATCCTGAAAGAGGAATGTTCCTAACTAGTTCAGGTGATGGTAACTCACAGAGCACTAGCCGGGTTCAGTGACTATTTTCATCCTTCCTGGGACTGTTACCAGCACCTATGCAATGACAGAGAAGCGAATCTCTTGCATTCTTTCTAGAATCTGCCCCTAGGATTAAGTCCTCTAGGTTTGATCCAACATGTTTGAACAGCAGGAGCAAATACTTTCCATGTTATGAACCAGCATCAGGATGCCCTAAAACACAAATGACTTTATATGATACTTCTTTTTAGATAGTTACACAACTAATTGAAATGTTAAACTTGAACAAGCTCACTGAACTGAATAATAACAAACTAAAATTAGTGAAAGCATGCCTAGGGCAAAGCATAGCTTCTTACATCTGTTTTAACTTTCAGCTCGGCTCTTTGTCTGAAAAGTATGTGACCAAGTCCTAACAAAATCACATTTACAAGACTATTGTAAAATAGAGACTTGTGAGGCTGGTTTTCAACAATGAGAGTATTTGTTTTTCCACAGTGATGTTATTCTTTTTCAACACCCTTTCCTGACATTTATTATTGACTGGTTACTGAGATCTGTTTGGGAATCTACAGCTGTCCTGTTCTATGTATGTAGAAAATCTCCCACTTTAAAACATACACACTTCCACCCAGTAAAGGAACTGTTGTGACAATAGGTTATGATGTACTGAAGTTAAGCAAGACAGAGAATAGCACGTGCAGTAAGTAATTGTCAGGCAATTATATTCGTAAGTAGTTATTCTCATATGCAGCTCCAAATACACCTATTTTATATCTGTATCTTAAGAGCTAGCATAGATAGCTGATGATCTGGAAAAAAATGAAGAAATGCAAAAAGAGAATCTTATAGCTAAGAAACTAAAGGGAAAATGGTATCCTAGAATTTACATCTGAACCTAAATTAGTGCCTAAGAAATGACCAAAATACAGTTGGATTTCAGCATCCACTGTGTGTGGGTTTAGATATTTCAGTGAAATTAGAGTCCAAAGATTAAACTAGTCCTTACTTCCTAATTTATTTTTGTTTTTATCCAGTTTTTTTTTTTTATCCAGACTTTCAAGTGCAGAATATATGCTAGAGGTGATAGCTTTTAATCTCAGAGTCCTAGCCATGATTAATTGGAGAATGCCTAGAAAACAGACCATAACTAGAATATTGTGGGCTTGACATGTTAGGAAAAAAGTGAGTTTTGGAGACACTGAGTAGACTACTGACTATGGCCAAAATAAATGAATCTGACAATATTCGAGGAAACTACACAGGTCACGGAAAACTGCCTGAAGTTTTGCATAGGTTTGATGGGAGGCATCTGTGTGGCAAAGTAACAGATTTAAACCATGCACATCTGGAGGTGAAGAATCTAGTCTTTAAAATGGCATGCTACACCTCAAGTTGAAATCAAGTGTTTGAAGTCAAAATAACTATACATGTTGTTGCGTTTGCATTCAAGTGGTATTGAATAATTCCTTTACCTTATATTTCCGGTGGGTTTGATTTTGCCTCCAGTAGCAAAGGAAAGGAAGAAGGGAAATCTAGTTACTTCTAGATATTTTAATGAATTTTACTAACAGTTTTAAACAAAGGTTATGTACCTATTTCATCTTTAAAAGATAAATTTGATTTTGTAATGACTTATTTCACTGCACCATGAGACCAAAATGAGCAGTAGATGCTGCTTTCTATGTAATTTTGTATTGATCGTTTGTAAATTGTTACAGCCATACTCCAGTATGGATAAACTTGCAGTGGAAGGCATCAGGGTCCTGCATATGTGGTGCTATGTGGGAATCACTTGAAGGAATAATAAATACTTCTTACAGAAAATGGAAAGCACTGGACAGCCTTTCCCAGGGTTTTATTGTGCGGTCATTGTCCTTCTCCATAAATGTTGTTTGCTCATGTATGAAAATTCCTTGAGCTTCAATGCTCCAGGAGCTTGTTTCATTCCTCAATTTAACCCTCTGTTCATAGTAACATCAAAAGATTTTATCCTTTTCTAACTGTTTGTTTGCCCATTGGTTAAGAGATGCTAAATGTAAAATTACTATATTTTAATTAGTAAAAAGTAATATCTCTGTACTGGTGACACAGGATGCCCTTATTCTACTTACTTTCATCAAAAATTGTAGTTATTCAAGAACACATAATTAGGCTGTTTTAATCTTACCATTTTCAGAGGCATACTACAGTAATTGGCTTTCTTTCCTGTCCTTTTTAGTTAGAAGATTGCTAAAGGATCAATGGAGAATACATTTTTCTATTCTGCAGCATCAATTACGGTGACCCTGGGTGTAAATTTATTGATTTTTCTTATTAGAACATTATCACCAGTTATTCACAGCATGGTGTTTATTAATTAGTAAGAAAAATAAAGATTTATTTGTGAAAAATCTTCCTTTTAAGTTGTCTACCTAGCAAATTCGTAGCTATATGAGATCTCCTAATTGTATTCTGTCTTTATAAATTACCATGCAGTATTTCATTTCCTAGTCTGTTTGTTTTTTCTTATCATCCTGAAAAAAAATTACAGAATTGTCAACTACAGTTCTGAGGTATAGAAATTATCCATTTTGACTATTGACTTGCAGAAACTGTACAGGCCTCCTGCATTTTATGCTCATGATGGCCACTTTATTCTTCGAGGAAATTAATGGGATGGAATGGAATGTTAAAACCAAAAACATACCCCCCCCAAAAAAAAAAAAAAAAGAAAAAAAAAGAGAAGGCGGGGAAACGGGTACTTTTTGCATTATCTCCTAGGCACAGCTCAACTTTCCAGTTATCCCTGCAGAAGGTGTATCAGTTAGATAGAAGGAAATCAGCCTTTAATTTAACGATCTTGCTAATCAGAATTATACAGGGCTGAGGGAGGAGAGAGGAAAAAATCAGTAGATTATTATTTTTTTCATTGGTCTTCTCCCCTGAATTTGATACCTCCTTAGTATTTCAGCTTTTTGAACTGAAGTAACTAGTTATCCCAGCTAAAACCTGTATTCTGGCTTTGGATGGGGGACTTGGCACCTCAATTCATGACATTAGTTAGTGGGTGAATGGAAGCAGATTAAATTTAAAAGAACATACGCTAATATTTTTTTCCTGTAGAGCACGACTAATAACACATTTAAGATGTGTGAATAGTGTTTAATTAAAGTTTAATACACAGTTGTGGGTCCTTACTAAGTTAAAACAATTTCATTTAACAAGACATAATGTGTTCATATTATTTATCAATTTATTGCAATTATAACAAAGAAATTATTGCTGGATTCATGAGGTTGGATTAGAGTGCACAAAAATCTATTCTCATGGGTCAGACCCTGTGTTTCTATGTTCATGTACAGGAAGAGCAATAATTTGTAAAAGAATAAATTAGTAATACTTTGAATAGTATACAAATAAAATCTAGATATCCAAGAATTTACTGACAGTTACAGATTTGGGGGGGGGG
>NW_009606599.1:168982-180783 GCF_000690535.1 Cariama cristata | reverse complement strand
AGAGTAAAATATATCACTATGACTATGAAAAGCCTTTGGCTAGGTCCTTTTTATGACGTGAATTCTGAAAATAATACAGGTCCTGATCCTACTGCTATGTTTGAATAGGAACAATTAATTCAGTTTAAAAAATCCAGCTGAGGTAGTACAAACGTTCTTCATTATGACATACCTGTAAGGATTGATTGCGATCAAAATACAATGCTGTTCATCTGCTATGAAAGCCACACTAGTCTGTATGAGAATTCCACTTTAATATCAGTTAGACATAAAATCTTTAAATGATAGGTGTCTTTCTGAGGGCTATAAGCAAGTATGGCCCTAAAAAGCTGGCAGAAAGAGTTGTACTGAGTACACTGAAGGCAATTGCCTTAATATGCAGAAAATGAAATGACACAGGATTGAACTAGAAATATAAGACATCCTATTTGCTTCAAATTAAGAAATGGGATTGTTTTGATCAGAAAAAATTGAAAATTAGTTGTTAAAAAAAAACCAAACCAAAACAAAAAAACCTAAACCAGAAAACACCAAAAATGAGTACTGTCAAATAAAGCTGTTATTAGTTGATTTTTGTCTTACATTAAAAAGATGCATTCATAATAGTGTGAATAAAATAACTTCAATTTCAATAGTTCTGCCTTTCCAGCAAAGATACATTACCTTTCTGCAGTTTTGCTTGAATAAAGATCTAGCATAAAGCACAGTATAAACAATATTTAATATATAACAATAAATTGATCTTCAGTTAAGTAACCATATGAGAAACCCAGTTAAAGACAATTTTTACAAGTGAGATATAATGAAGCTAAAAATTAGTCTTGAAGTAGAAACATAGGATCTTACATTCAGCAGCAACAGGGGACACTGCTGTAATAAATTATCGTTCATTTTATCAAGTGCTGAGATTGTAATTCAGTCCTGAAGGCAGTTTACGGTATCAGCAGAACCTTCTGATGGAATAAAATGCCATATATTATTGGACATGTTAACATTAGGCTTACCATTGTCTATGTATTTTCTACATTATATTTTGCTCGGTTTACTAATCAGAATGAGTTGCTTGAGCAGAGCTCTGAGGGTCAAAGCTAGCCATATTCTATTACATACATCATTACCAATGTTATTGATTCTTGAAGGGGATTTTTATTTTTCTCTTCTATTTAAATACATTATTATTATTGATGATTATGTGAAAAGCAAAAGGTAGATGTTGATTTCCCAACTAGCTTTATTGATGTAATATAGTCAGTAGGGTTAACATCAAAATCTCCATTAAACTCAGTAGTATTACTATTGATGGTTTCATAGAATATAATGGTAGATGTTGATTCATAAAGTACAGATTTGTTTATAAAATACACATAAAAGCATTATCATATTAAAATCTCCATAACTTGTAAGTGAGAATATAGCCATACGTTCTTAAAGACTATTGTCCTCAAATGTTAGGGATAGTTAAACACTGGAACAGGACAATTAGAAACAGTGAAATATCTTTTATTGGAGGAATAGATTAAAAAAAAATCAGTGTGCATGTACTCTTGCTTCTGTTAAGACAGATAAATTTGATGACTTTAAAAATCTTGAGGACCATTCCAATCTTACATCACTAGGAACTGACATATGTTTCAGAGAAATCAGTAGCTAAATCCTCATTAATTCAATAGTGCTAATGAAGACTTTAATCCACTTCTCTGTGTCCATTCAGAAAAAGCCTAGACTTTTAAACTTCTTACTCTTAGTCTAGTAAGTATTGTATTCAAAATGAATTGCAAATTGTTCCTGGACGGTACTCTGTCTAGAACTGTTACATCAACATGAAAAGATAACATATTTTACAAATCTATTTATTAGGAATAGAGATCTAGAAATACTGTTTTCTAAGCTGTAGATGAAAAACATAGCAGAAATGGCAATCAGCATCTTGCTTTAATATCTGCATGGACTACATATTTAAAATTTGTAGTATAAGAAATGCTTTATTTCAAGTAAGCATAAAATGGTCTTGAAGTTACTGTAAACGCACCAGTCCTCTGAAGAGTTTTCTCACTGATATCAAAGTTTGGATGTCCAGAGACAATCTTCAGAATTCCTGGTTTCAAAGACAATAAGAATGGAAAGGTAGAATTATTTTTTTTTAACCAGGAAGTTTTGTATTCTTAGTCTTGTATAAAAACAAAAGCATCACTAAAAGTAAGAGAACATCCATTAAAAAAAAAAAAAAAAAATTAGTCTTCTTCCTGTGAAGAATGCTGTAATACCTCAATATTTGGTAGAATACACTGCAGTATTCAAAACTCTTTTATTCAGGATTATCAATTTTGTAGTAGTTTGGTAGCTTTACCAAATATACAGGCTTCTAGAAAACACCAAGAACCTAAGAATACAAGCAGATATTGAATATATTACTCTTCTTTCTTTATAAATGATATGAAGATCATTTTGGAAGGCAGGAAAATATGAACACAGAAGGAGAGATGAGAAAAGATGCTTCACTTGGTTACTGTTTCATGTGCAGTAAGTGATAGCAATTAATGCTTTCCTAAAGATGACTGCAGTGTAGATTACACTTATAAGCATACAGAACTTCTCAACAGCTTTATCTAGCTCGAAATTAGGAAGCTTATAAAATCAATGACCATAAACTAAAAATACAGATAGTCTGCAAAAAGAGGTAATAAAATCACAAAAAAGTCTATAAAATTGGGTGGTCTTGAAGACAATATTCTTTAAAAAAATAGTTAAAATGTTGAAATTCTTTTTCACCTACAAATTGCAGTTCTTTAAGTCAAATCCCACTGAATGTATGAAGGTCATGGGTACTATGAAGCAAAAGGAAAGACAAGTAAATAAAGATGCTTCACTTGGGTGGACAAACAGTCATTTTGTGGACAAACAGACTTAATAATGGTTTTCACCTATTAAACCTCCATCTGAGGATGGTAGATTATTACAGAACTAACTAAAAAAATCACCAAAGGTGCATCAGCACTTAACTCATTATTGTCAGCTACAGTAAGGGGCTTAAATGTCTGTGAGAATCTGGGCTCAAGTGCTAAATTCCTACCAGATGTAGAAAAAAAACCTGTGAAACATAATTCTTCTGGCATTGCTCACATTGGTTTGTGCTCAGGAACAGCTAACGTCTTCTTCATTTCATGGCATTTTGTCCTTTCTTAAACACATTTTCCCCAAGGTGCCACCATCTAATCCAGTCTCCAGCTTAAAGTAGGACTACCACCAACACTGCATCAGGTCAGCCCACTGGCTGGCTCCAAGGGTGGAGATGCCACAAATGCTGCAGGTAACCTGCTGCATTAAGTTCATTGAGAAACTCCTTTCCCAGCCAACTGGGCCTTTGGCCAAAATTCCCAGTCTTCCTGCATAGTGGGGGTAGTTTGCCCCTGAGATACCAGCACATTTTCCTTTGAAATCAGTTAGCTCTCATCGTCTTTCTCCTCCATCCTGGCAGCTTCCCTAAGAATTTCTTGGCACTTGTTGAAAGAGTTTGAAGTCTGTTCTTATTAAGGTCAGAGATCTAGCCCTAGCGCTTATCTTCTCAGCTTTCTGTTAAGGAAGATAGATCGTCTAACAGCCAGCACAGCCCTGGTTGCCATCTCTGAGTGTATTTGTCACATCTTCCTTGTTTGTGAGCAGTGGGTCAAAAGGAACATAATCCTTGTTTGGCCTCTCTAGTAATTACACTGGGAAGTTGTCACCCACACAGGCTAGAGACTTCCCAGACCACTGACACAAGTGTGCTGTTCTCTGAGAGCTAGGACAGGTCAGGAACAGTTCAGAATAGCCGCTTTGGACATTTGGCTGCTGTGGTTTAGAACTTAAGACAATTTAACAGTGAGGATGTCAACCATATCAAACAAGTGACCTCATAGCCAGAAAACGAATACTTCTGGGTACGGTTATTTATAAGAACAGACTACTAAGCTAGTATGGTTTTAGAGCAATTAGTGCTGATTTTAGAACAAAAGTAATAACATTCAAAACTTGACAAATTTCTAAATTTTCTTTCTCTCCTGAAAAGCAGTCTAATGAAGGGTTGATACATTTACTGTCTCTAAACGATTAAATTGGCACTTAGATAAGAAAAGTATTTTCAGCTAAACTGAGTTCCTAGAAAAGCAATTTAATATAAAAATAGATACTAATTTTACTGGTGCCATCAAATTTTATGAAATGGTAAAGACCAATATTTTCACCATTGAACTTAGTGATAGATTTGCAGATTTGAGCACAAATCTAGGAAATGCCCTAGATTTGTATACTTATAAAGTCTGTTATAATTTAGATAACTGAAAAAAAAAGTCTATGAATACAATGTTAATGCCTGGCACTTTTCAAAAAATATTCAAGAGCAGTTCCTCCCAGGGAAAATATGATCCTTGGACTGCTGCCAAGGTCACTTTCAGTTTGGATTATCTACTGTATACATGCGTGTAATTCAGTGTAGCCTCTTGCAGGGGTTGCTCTAACACTCACATTAGCCTGCTCAGAAAAGGATGATTGCTCTTGAATCAGTGGTCTTTGCTCTCAGAGTTCATTTATGCATTGCTAAGTTGTGCTCCTAGTAGAGGTACATTTTATGATTGAGAATTACTATTTGTTGAATTTTCCATTAGGTATTGAATAATTATTATTATTATTTAGAAAGAATTATTTTAGATGTACTGTCTGTACAGTTATCAGGAAAATTAGGATCAAAATAAGAAAGATTGGGGAAGGAGAAGTATTGAAAACCTTTTCAGACTTCACATTCAGGACAAAGAGCTTTATATAGACGATATATAGCAGTAGAACAAGGGTTTGCTTGTTGTTTGGGTTCTCCTGTTCACGTTCAAATCCAAGTGGGGATGGAAGAAACAGAGTAACAAAGGGTACCTTTCCCTGTAGCTAGCAAAGACTGTGAATCTTGGAGTCACAGTCCTACTAGAATTCCTACACTGACCCGAAGGCAAGCCTTCCAGCCACGTTTGCCCCAAGAAGTATACCACTGGCACACTGTCTTCACCACAAGGCAGGAAAGAAGACACCTGCTGCCAAATCCCTATCCTGGGTTCAAAAGTACTCAAGTGAAATGCTTATGCTTCATGAACGGTTATCAAGGGATGGCTCCAGGAGCCAGTCCAAAATTTTGGTCTGCTAAGCTGGTAACCACCTAGTCCCAGTCAGTAGGAAATAAGAGGCATTACAATATTTCTGAAATGTTACCACACTTGAAAAGTGATAACTAGCTTAAAATTATATGGCTCCATCTATAATCCACATCGTTGAGATTTCTTCTAAAGCTAAGCATATAATTATACAGAGTACCTTCTTCAAAATATCATCACATTTTAGAGCATTATACTGGGAAATAAAAGAACTATCTTCTGGACCCTATCTGCAACATCCGTAAAGCACATTTAATAAAGGAAAACTAAATACTAAATACAGTGAAGTCTGCCTGTAGACCACACTACAGTAAATCTGCTCAGAGAATTTTACCAGCTAAATAGCAGCATTCATGTTTAAGAATTATCTTTATGCCAGTGAATGTTTTGGGGAAGAACTTAAGTATCTGTTGTCACTCTGAAGACTGAAGTCTGCTGATTTCAACCACAGCTATATTCTAGAGTTAATAAAAGGCTAATAAGTTAGTGTGCAACAACTAGTTTACAGAAGTACTCTTCTCTTTCTCTGGAAACATCCTCTATAACAACTGCAGTCTATGCAAGGTTAAGTCTCATAATCCTATTTTTAGACATCCAGTGGGTGGAGGTTGCCAGTCAGGTTGCAAGATACATACTCACTAAGGGTTCAGTAGCATTAAGATACAGACACTTCTGGCCATTCCTTAAAAAGTTACCCTGAATAAACCTACACCAAGGCATATATGACAACATTTTCTCTTTTATTTGACTCCTTGTAAAAGAGTTTTTGGCACAGAAACAACCTACCTATGCCAGGCTAGCTCTTAGTCTGAAGACCACATTAAGGTAACTGCAATGTTTTAGCCACCCAGCTTTAATCTTCAAGGTGTCATTCTATACTGAGTCTAAGCAGAACTAACTAACCCTATACGGCACTGCAGGGTGTATTGTAGATGTAAGTAACCAAGCAACCTCTGAAACACAGATTCCTGCACTTAGCAACCTATCTCCATTTTTGATGTGTAGGTTCTTTTACAGATCTAACTGTAAGTACACTGACATGAAGAGCAGAGTAATGGACTTTAAAAAGTAAGTGATGATTTAGAAGAAAGTGAAATTACATCATATGAAATACTGTCAAGGGTGTTCCATTTCAAAGATTGGTCTTTATTCCTTAATAATTATTGAAAGAGACTTTGGTATTTACATTGATAACACTCCTGTTCAGTTTATCTTTAAAAATTGTCTTTATCTTTTAAAAAGATTGGGAGAGAGATGATCCATATGTATACAATATTTTAGTAATAATTTTTAAAAAATTAATTACTTTAGGGGGTCATTCATGGCATGGTTCCTTTTCACCTTTTGTTAATCACAGTATTATCAGTAATAGAGCACAAATTGTGATTTTAGAGAAGACATTTCTCTGTGCAAAATACTACTCTGATAAATGCCTGCTCTTTCTCTTTTGACAACAGGAATGCACTTGGCTGGTGTGGGTAGTGACATTTCCAGAAAAATGCTTAAAATTGATTGCTTTACTTTGACAGAGGTGGATATTTTTTCCTTATTTTCCCGCCAAAAGAAAAGTTTGTAAGAGTCTTCGTATTGCTGTCCTTTGGGTATATTCAGACCTTGCATAAATGGACAAAAAGGAGTTAAATTAATGTAATGAATAAACTGAAGATAATCACTGAATTAATGAGGTAGTTGCAAATTAATTATCTCAATAAAGTTAGATCATTCAAATCAGGTCTGAATTTAGCCTATTTTGTTTAAAGACATCTTAGAAGTAAATTGAATCCAAAACAAACAAGCAAACAAACAAAACACAGAACTTAAATAAATAAACTAAATAACTTTGATGATAACAGATATCTACGGCAAGGGCCACATGTTTTGTTAATGATTATCTTCTTGGCATTAGCGTTTAAAGATTTTTTATGATTATTAAGCATAGTTATTTTCAGTCTTCATACTCTACACACTATAATTTCCAAAATGAATCTGCTTGAATTGATCCAGGATGCTTCTGAACTTAGTTAAAGCATTCATTCAAAAAACAAGACAGTAAAATTTTGTATTTTACCCACTCAAAATGTTCCTTTGCCTTTTAACAAACCAAAGCAAATGTTTAAAGTAGGATGTGTACATTCCCTCAGAGGGAAATAACATAAAAAAGAGCTGCAGAAACTGAGGCACAAAGGAGAAAAACAATTTATGAATACATGCAAGAGCTTTTCCTTCTCCAAGTAAATTTCACAATATTTAAATGTGCCTTTTAGCATTAGCAGCAGACTAATTCCATTATCATAATTTATTAACCAGATCTTTTGTTCTATGTAGTAATACACTGTGTTTCCATGCTGTGTATTTTTTATCCTGTGACCTAATTTGCGTAAAAGGAAAACTCTTATAACTCCCTTGTTGTAATGAATAAAATGTTAATGAAGAACTACAGAGAAATCCCCTTTGCATTAGTTCCTTATTCCCAGGAACATCATCATAAATTTGTTTTCCTGGTTCTGACAATGGTAGTGATGTTCAAGCTGTGGAGAAGCAATAGTTACACTAAATGGTTCTGATGGAAAAGTTAAAGATATTCAAGGCACTGTCATCAGGGATGGACTATTGGAAGTTATCTTTTGGAAGAGGAACCTGATGGATTTGGCCACAATCCATTTTTTTTTTTTTTTTACATTTATTATCTGCTTTGATAAATGCACTATAAGATGCCTTTTCAGAAAATGTAAATTAAAAAAAGAGTGTGATGAAACAGTTTTTTTCTTCTGTACATGAAAAATTGTAGATTAGTGCATTTCGCCATTGTATATTGGTTATATTATTCAGTAATTTCTGGCAATGAGATCATGGTAGAAGTAATAAATTTAAAGAATATAAATAATGATGTGTTTGCAGTGATTATGGATTACTTGTTACTAATGGTATCATAATTACTTCACTAGAAATTACCAGGTGCTGTTAGCCTTTACAAACTTTAAGACTAGATGGAATGCTAAATCATACAGGATGATGATATCCCACTTAAATAATTCAACTTTTATTAAGAAACAAAATATACACTAGTTATAAATTGTATTCTGACTAGTCTGTCAATATTTGTATAGAACTCTGAAAATACGAATGTTCATTATAAATTGTACTAATTTATGACCTCACTGTCTGACACTTCTGGATTTGCTTCAGACAGCTCTTTGGAACTGAGGCGTACTCCAGTCCTGAGGCATTCATATCCCTAAATGTCAGAGAATTTGTCATTTACCCTTCCCTGTAGATTAACAAACTCATTTTAGCACCAAAGGGTTCTTTCTTTAGAAAGATCTGACCTACAGATCATGTCACTTGCATTGCTGATTTAATCATAAAAATAAGTTTGCAATTGTCTTACCACATTTTAAGATTGTCTAATTTGCAAGAAATGATTCCTTCTGTTTTTCCAAGATGGAGAATTATGGGCATTAACAGTTCAGACAGATAAAAAAGCTTCTATGAGAAAAACTAGGTATAAACCTCTAGCAGTTGTTGTATGGTAGTATTTCATGTTGCTGGTCTTAGTCAATGTTAGATGAGTACTTCAAACATAATAAGCACAATAAGTGACAAAATGGATCAGCTTGCATGGAACTGTGTGCCTGCTTCTGTTCCTTCCAGTACAGCATGACTTCAGTGGGTCATGTGTTTGCTTACTTCGGCACAAGTGACTGGTCCTCTTCTTCTAAAACAGCTGTATTCACTGTCTCTCTTCAGGAAAAATGGTAGGAAATTTTCAGCTTTTACTCTCTATAATCCTTTGTTCATGAATCTTTCTTTTCAATATGTCAGGATCAAACAGTAAGTACACATCAGACTTTTAAAATACAAATATATTTAAAAATATTAGTAAATTAAATATTAAGCATATTATTGTTCTGTTGTCATTTTTTTTTTAACTGCATATGTTCATAGAAGTAAATTATACTCCATGTTTTCTCCCATTTTTCTGACAAATTCTTTCCTTAGATTGGAATCATAACAAGTATAAAACGTAGGTGTTAGACAAAAACGTGTAAAGAATTATCTTTGTCTGCTTGTGAAATCCAAACACTGTGATTGATTCAGTATCTTTTAAAAAGCCTGTGTTGGGTCAAGAGAAGTGTTCATCACACCAGCAAGAGAAAGGATATTACAACAGTGACATGTATTCAAAACCTGTTTGTCAAGTCATACCACCCTTCCTATAGCTCCTTAGATATTGCCTTAATAAAAGTGCTTAGATTATCTAGACTGATATGTTTGAAAAAACCATTCAGATTCTTAGCTAGTGATTTACATGAGGTCAGCAAAAATTGCAGAACAAAGCTCCAAATGCAAAAATGGATTGCGGCTTCATTTCAGCAACAATTGCAGTCCTAAGGCCTTAGCTAACTTTTTACTTTTTTTTTTTTTTAATCATGCTAAAGACCCCAGCACTTTGAAAAGCACTTCAGAAGTCTGCTGGGTTTCCTGTCGTGCTTCAGTTTATGTCCTGTCGATCTTGACAGTTCAACATCTTGATTCCAGCACTTGTTTCTTCTCCCTGTATCATAGACTTAGTTTGATAGATACTATCAGCACGTGAGTTTGGCTTCCACAATGTGGAATGGCAATTTCTACATTCTTTATGATATAGAATAATAGAGGGAAGTCCACCTTTTACCAGTAATTTTGTAAAGGAATATTCACTTGGATCTGGGGAGTTACAAGAATAATTCACTTCTCTATTTGGGGGATTCAGACCGTTACGTTGTGCCTCCTTAGAGATTGTCCTGTGTTCAGGCTGCTTTGGAATAACTGACAGTTCCCCTGTGAAGACAAAATGAAAGACTAATTTTTAGCTAAATATAAGATGCAAAGAAATCTGAGGGGAAGGAAGGGTAGATGTTGTGTTGTGATTCCGTTTTCAAAATCTGCAACACAGCAGAGACTTGTAGTTTACGGTGGTTTAAGTACATGCGGATTAAATCTTCCAGATCATTTTTTACTGTCCATATTATTTAAGAGAAAGAAAGCAGAGAAATTTCAGGCATGTGTCTACAACTTCTTGAGTTCTGATCTTGCTGGGATCAGTTGTGCAAGGGGAAGTTCAGATCAGACATCAGGAAAAGGTTCTTCACTGAGAGCATGGTTGGTCACTGGAAAAGTCTATCCGGGGAAGTTGTCACAGCATCAAGCTTGTCAGAGTTCAAGGAGTGTCTGGATGATGCTATTAGTCATATGGTTTAGCGTTAGGTAGTCCTGCAAGGAGCAGGGAGTTGTACTCAGTGATCCTTATGGGTCCCTTCTGACTTGAGACATTCTATGATTCTACTATTCTACGACGTAGCTGGATAAAGTAATGGGGAATTCACAGAATTTTAGTTATTGCTATGAAATAACTGAGGTCATAACACAGAATAAATCAGTAGTATTTTATTTTTAAAAAGGAAAAAAAAAATCCACTGGTTAATTTTCTTCATTTCAGTAAACTAGAATACACCCTCCATAATCTGGGACTTCATCTCCTTTTTTTTGCTGGTGTCAGTACTGTCTGTATACCTTTCAGAGATTGAGATGTACCAACTAGTTCAAGGAAAAAGAAATACTTTTAAAATGTTACAATGGCATAAATTTATTTTTGATCAAATACTATGAAACTGCAGATAGAGGAATTGTGCAGGATAATAGTAGTATTTTATCTATTCTGAATTGACAACAAAATGTCATCATTACAGACATTTAAGCTGACATGTGTACTTAACAATGGAAGAGGAAAATATGATTAATAAGGACTTATCAAATGGCATGGAAGATATAGTGAAGGATTAGAAGTGGTATCTTTGTTATTGAACTCTTCTTTTGCCCTTATAGACATCAGACCACATAAACCCATTTATACATTGATGCAACTTTTTCTGAAAATGAGATGGTGCTTTGCTTCCATCTGCCGCTATTGGAAGACTGTATCACTTCTAATGGCTAAAAATCTATACCTAACATTCAAAATAGCCTTGTATGGTCAGTTGACCCCGGCTGGATGCCAGGTGCCCACCAGGCCACTCTATCACTCCCCCTCCTCAGCTGGACAGAGGAGAGAAAAATATAATGAAAGGCTCATGAGATAAGGACAGGAAGAGATCACTCACCAGTTACCATCACAGGCAAAACAGACTCAACTCAGGGAAATTAGTTCAATTTATTGCCAGTCAAATCAGAGAAGGATAATGAGACATAAAACCAAATCTTAAAAGACCTTCCCCCCACCCCTCCCTTCTTCCTTGTCTCAACATGACTGCTGATTTTCTCCACCTTCTCCTCCGCAGCGGTGCAGGGGGATGGGGAATGGGGGTTGTGGTCAGTTCATCACATGTGGTTTCTGCCACTCCTTCCTCCTCATTCTCTTCCCCTGCTCCAGCGTGGGGTCCCTCCCACGGGAGACTGTCCTCCATGAACTTCTCTAATGTGAGTCCCCCCATGGCCTGCAGTTATTTGCGAACTGCTCTAGTGTGGGCCCCTTCCCCGGGGTGCAGTCCCTCAGGCACAGACTGCTCCAGCCTGAGTTCCCCATGGTTTCACAAGCCCACCCAGCAAACCTGCTCCAGCCTGGGCTCCTCTCTCCACGGGGCCACAGGCCCT
>NW_009606599.1:158899-168970 GCF_000690535.1 Cariama cristata | reverse complement strand
CAGCCCCGGTCTCCCCGGGGGTCCCGGCCTCCTTGGGGCATCCCCCTGCTCCGGCGTGGGGTCCTCCCCGGGCTGCAGGCGGGGATCTGCTCCAGCGTGGGCCTCCGTGGCCTGCCAGGGGACAGCCGGCCTCACCGTGGGCTGCACCAGGGGCTGGGGGGAATCTCTGCTCCGGGCCTGCAGCACCTCCTCCTCCTGCTGCACTCAGCTGGGGGCTGCAGGGTTGTTTTCTTTCATGTATTCTCCTCTTTCCTGGCTGCTGCTCTGCAGCAGGGTTTCCCCCCCCCTTCTTAACTCTGATCTCCCAGAGGCATTACACCCGTGGCTGATGGGCTCGGCCTTGGTCAGCGGCAGGTCAGTCCTGGAGCCAACTAGCATTGGCTTTGCCGGACATGGGGGAAGCTTCCCGCAGCTTCTCACAGAAGCCACCCCTGTAGCCCCCCCCCACTGCCAAAACCTTGCCATGCAAACTCAATACACCTTATTTAAAATTCATGAATTCAAGCATATTCACTAATTCTTGTGGCAACAGCAGGCTTTACATTAAACAGCTTCCCCTTCCCTATTTTTGTGTCCTTTTCCGTTAACTTGCATATACAAAATTAGCATATATATTTTTTGTATTCAGTTTATTACACTACACAAGCCAAACTCTCAGTATTTTCTTGTAGTAGGTCTTTGGTTAGGCCAATAATGATTTCATTGGGTTGTTTTTAAAGAAAGTGAATTAAATAAGTGTTCTGGAAGAATCCTCACTAATATCATATGTGAATAAATGATTCTCTGTCTTCATTGGAAAGCTTTTCTTGGTGCATCCTAAGTTTAGTTAATACACCTAGGTCTCTATGGCTATGTCTCCAGCATTAAAAATATCTCCTTCAAGAAATAAACTGTTATGTCCAGATTAAAGGTTCAGGGTTAATCCATTCTAGACTGGATTTGGTATGCCCACGTTGAACGCTCCTTAACCCACAGCATGTGTCTTTTTTCTTTTCTTTATTTGCAGGGGAAGGAGGGGCATTTTTTCAGAACAAATCATCTGGGTATTGGCGTTATATGGGTCAACAAGATTAATGCTTTTAAAAGATAATATTGAAGACATGTCACATGCCTCAAGAAATGACATGAAGTCATATAGAGTGCTTGATAGTTCTGCTGTGACAGTAATGGAGGAGCGTATATAACATAGGGTGAGCTAAATTTGGTGGTGTTATTCTGTAACAGTTCCGGGGAATAGCCTCTGGAATGAGTTGAAAATATCTTAGCTCTTCACTGTCCAGACTCTTATCTCTTTTTGAGACAAACTAACAGTTTTATGCCAAGCCATAAGTAATGCATTTTGTGATGTAGATGAGCTTTATTAGCTGATAAACTTACTGCTTATAGTAATCATTCTTGCTATTAGTCTTGAAGTACTTTGAACTCTTCCATTCTGTTCCTATTACTTCAATCTGATCTGTCATTATTTCCTGCCGTATGATATTCTGATCCTATATCGGCAATATTTCCCAGCTTTATACCATTGGCACATTTCATTAGGAAGCTCTTTATATTCCAATGAAATGTATGTCAAAGTATATGTCAGCCTGTCTGCAGCCTGATACTTTAAAAGCTCACTCTACCTCATCACAGGAAGGATGTTCTGTTTTGCTGTCGTTTCAAATGCTGTGCTGACTCCTGTAGTATTTCTGGCTTGAGAGTGTGACAGAGCCTCATGGGGACATTTACTGTGCTGGAAAATGTCCAAATAGATTTGGCGCAGTTACATACCCACCTTCAACATCATCAGTTAATCCTTTACCTCCACATTGCACATCACTGCCATTTCTGTAAATTGAGCTAATGCATTTGTCTTTGCACCATACTTTAAGTTCTAACTCACGCTCTCTGCAAAGTGACCACCTTTTTTGACTTGTGTTTTTATCATACAGTGTTGGAGCTTTTTTCCAAAGGCTTAATTCAGTTTGCCTTTTAGCAATTGTTTTTATACTTTTATAACTTAATCTCTGAAAAGTTTCATTCTTTGTAATTGATTCTGTTTTCTATTCTTTGTCAGCTGTCCAAGGAACCTTTCAATTTCCTTTTGTAGGTGGTTTATCATCCAGTTATATCTAAAAGCCTTCACTGCAATCTTTTTCTCATGGTTTGGAGCCATATCCACCTTTAAGTGTTCTGGTATTTTGTCTATCTGATTTATAGTCCTCCAAGTTTCTCGATTTTTCCTTTTGTTGTTTTGTTGTTGTTTTTTTTTTTAAAATTTGAATATTGATTGCAGTTCTGCATTTATTCAGCATTCTAATTTAAGCAAAACTAACACCTGGCTAAGTATGAATACAAGATTTCATGGCTAGTTTCTCTGTAATGTCCTCCCTACTTGTAAAAACAAATTTAAAATACCATCAAGCAAGTTGGTTTAGTGATTATTTACTGAAGAAATGTTGACTATCATCTCCAGATTATCTGAACCCTACTGTTGTTCATAGCATGAATTTTAGTTCTCTCTTCAGATTTTCACTTTTCACTGTTCATTATACTATTAACATTTACAACTACCTCAATACCTTTGCCTTTATTGCTCCCTGACATGGACAGGGCAGATTTTTGATAGCTATGTTTCAACTCTGCCTAATATTTCACCAACTTTCATTAGTGTTTCATTATAACCAAGATGATTCTGTAGCATTCATTTTGCTGCAATAATCTGTAAATAACAAGTATAGGAAAGATAGTGAAATGGATGTGAACAGTAAGGCTGATAATTATTATGAGTAGTATTTGTAAATTAAATTCCTCTATCTGAAAATGTATATAGTGTCCTAGTTGTCTTGTTCATTTTACATTAGTATGCCATTCTTTTGATACATTTTTATCTGAAAATAAAAGAAAATAATCTTCCTCCTCCTGAAAGCTTTTCAAGTCTTAGAACTTCCATTTTCTTTTTGACAGAAACTTTACTTTGAAAACCGTGTATGTGTTAGTTTAACCTTGGTACATATGCTTAGCTAGAGGCTAAGAAAAGAAAGGTTCGCTATTAAATGACTCATTAATCAGCTTTAAATCTGATGAATAATACTTTACAACCTCTTTGACATATGGTGGGGTCTGCAGCAAGTTTGGCATAATGGTTTCACTTAATAAACACCTGATTAGCATTGTTTAACAGGTTTGGATTGCATGAAAACAGTAAAATGGCTACATTTTATCTAGTTAATTCCTCATTAGCAGCCTTATATTCACTGTGTTTGACAGACTGTATACCAGCTTTGACACAAGGTGACCTCTTGCATGGGCCTGTTCATCACCCTCAGTCTGTCATAAACGGAGTCAGTATAAATGTCAATATGAATGTGCCATCACCAGAGTTTTTTGAGAATTAGAATCCATCTGGTATCATAAAGGTTATTTTTTCAACCTTATCATTACAGACATGATGAAATTACATTGAGTAACAGGTAAAAATGTAAGGAGATAAAGCCACAGTAAAATGTCTGGGTGGAGACTTTTATTTAATAGATGTTGTAAAAGCTTAAAGTTTGCAGTACATAATTCATTTCAGAAAGTAGAGAAAACCTATCATAGCTTATAAAAGCATTGTTCTTAAATTTTAAACAAATATGAAAATATTTATTCAGTTAAAAGCTTTGGGGAATTCTTTACTACTATAATTTGGATAAATGCATTTCGAAATAATATTCCTTCTTTTCTTTGAAGAGTGATTAGAGTTTGACAGCTCATCCACTTTATTTCTTCCCAATGGAGGTTATCCAGGAGCTGATCACATCCAGTCCTGGTATGGGGATGAGAGGACAATTTTAACTTTATTGGGTGAAGAATCTGACCTAGTAAAGCTATTCTCTAATATGAACTCATCCTAACTTCTTCCCTGATGTGTACTCCCTCTAACAAAGCATAATATGATATCAGGCAGTGCAGTGGTCATAGAAGATTAGAGTCACCACCATGTGGTACACATTACATCTACAAGGCAGGAAACACCCTTTGCAGATTTTCTACTGATCAAAAGTCCTGTGAATTTGGTGAATGAGAAAAATCTTCCCCTAATACTAGTTTTTATCATGAAAACTCTGATTAAAAATTCTGTCATCCTTGATAAGTTATTTCTGAACTAAACGTAACCGTTTCTGGAAATATGATAGTAGAATATACAGTTCAGCCCATTCTGCCTGCATGCAAGGCACAAAAGTTATGGTCACTTCCTATAGAGATTATAGTCAGTTGGAAAAGACACAGTAGTCATCAGAAAAATCTGGTGGCAAAAGCAAGCACACAGGAAATGAAAGATGAGTTCTGAGCTCTCCTCGATCACCAAGCCCATTCCTCAGAGGAGACCCCGACCTTCCATCCAACAGCTGTTTACTCTACTGTCTCTCCTGAACAAGTGGAGACACCAAAGAGAGAGACAGAAAAGGAAAGTCAGTATCTAAATCAGGGTGACTGAAGACAGTCCTCTTGGAACTGGGGGTGGGGGGGTGTGCGGGGGGAGCGCGCAGGGGAAAGAGCAATACAATTTAAAAACCTACAGCAACATTTACTATAAATATTCAATTCCTCTGAAGTCAATATTGTCATTCCTCCATTGGATGTATTCAGACTTCTATCCAAGAAAGTACTCAAATGTATGCTACTGTGTCTCACCTTTCTCAAATATCTGTGTAGAATTCTAGAACACCTGTACATAAACTAAAACGGGGGAAAAAAATCCCCAATGCAGGAAATGAAGATGAAATCCAGATTGTCTTATGAGGATTTCCTTATGTTCTCTGATAAGGTGCTGTGTGCACCAGAAAAAGGCCTGGAGATTCAGCACATAAGATCATGCTGTCCAAACTTAGAGTACACAAATTTATTTCACAACAGTGGTTGCTTCAGCCCTGAGGAGACTCAGTATCATCAATAATCTTCAGGAATTCAGCCTAACTAGGACAGACAATGTCAAGAATGGTCACTAAATCCTGCTTATCTTTGTCCACAAGATTATTTTAATTAATTTGATTGAGATTAATTGTCTTAGTAAGGTGGATATCATGGCCCAATATGTATGACAAGTTTGCACAGCATTTTGCCTTCAAGTCCATACTATATCCTTCTGCATTGACTATCCATACCAATCCAGAATTGTTGATGATTTCCTACTGGGAGGTCTAATATAAGAGTCAATATGTACTAAAGTAAAGAATCTATTTTTACAAAAGATTTTGCAACAAGAGTTACCTAAGAATAATCACTGCTAGAACATATAAAATAAGGTAAGGCACCCAATTTGAACCTGGGATACAAATTTAAGTATGGGTTATGGTCTTGGATGTCTGCTTTTTAATGTCACTTCAATCCCTGAATACAAAGGCACAATTATAATACAGGAAAATAAGTCCATTTACATACAATCTAATGATTCTTTACAGTGCTGACCTTACAATTTAGCAGTTACATGTGGGATTTATTACTATTTATCAATTAACATGCAATTATTCACAAACTCAAACATAAGTTCCTAAAATGCTTTACAAAATTCAGAACAAAATAACATGGAGCAGCCAGGCATGTATACCTTTGGAAATATTCCTGAAGACAACTGCGGCACTAGCAAGAGTACAAAGAAAGTCACTGTGCTTACACTGTTGTTGAACACAGTCTTATACTTCAAACAATTGTTTCTGACAGGTCATAGTAATATAGAAGATTCACTTGAGGCATAAGTTCATTTAGTCATGTCCTGTTTATACACATCAGACAAGAAGTTGACCTACAAAAACCACATTTCAATGGGACTTTGCTGATTTCCACCAGCTGAGGACTGGACCTCTGATTTTTAAAGCTGGTTTGTGATTACGTTTAGAAATGACAAAGGTTAATTCAATGATGTAATTTGAGGAGCAGAGATTTGATCTGACCTAGTAAAAAACTACATATTAAAAGAGATGTGCTGTTTATCATAATTACTTTATCGTCTATCAGAATCAGTGGAATCCAAGGTCCTTTTTAGTACACCTGTAACTGATAGTAAAGATGTAAGCTCACAATGGACTATTCCAGTTGTTGTTTAGATAGAGACAGGTGGAGCAATAGAAACTCTCTCATTATACTATCTGTGCAGTTGGTAAAAGAAGGTGATTCCATATTCATTAACCAGAATTCAAACTTGCTCAAAATCTAGATATTCCATTCAAAACTGTTTTCATGGAATTGCTATATTTTTAGAAGTTTTCAAGGTAATTTTTCATTATCCCAATAAATTCTGATGAAAACCAATAAAAAGTAATTTCCATAAATTTAGGAACTTTAATATATTTACATTATTAATATAATGTACTATAGTATGGTTACAAGTAAATTTACAAATGATAGTTTTTACTTTGAATCTTACCATTGCTCACATGTTTCTATTTCTTCTTCTTGTTTCCACACTAGTGGAGAAGCCTAACTTAAAAAAAAAAAACAAACCAACAAAAAACCCCCAAAAAACAGAAAAAAGTAAAAATTTAGTTTAGATTTTGGACTAGATATCAAAAATTCAGAAGTTTTTTAATTGTTTTGGAAAGAATTTGGGAAATTATGTTTTATTTCTGTTCTTTCACACTCTACAATTTTGTGTTCTGCTCATCAATATGAGAAACCACCATCATGTTATTATACCTGCAAATAATTACTTTCACAAGTAACTGTCACTACAAATGATAATATTTGCATATCTGATTAAATTATATGTATCTACACTAATAAATCACATGATTAGTTAGCAACGTTTTCCCATTTACACTAACACTGAATTGTGGAATTGGTTGTGGGAATAGAGCTGCTTTTTTGATACTGGAGGCTATTTAGTATCTCAGTATGGATAACATATAATCTTAAAATCACCTGTTACAGGGAAAAACAAAATCTTGATTATGGTCTAAAATTTTCACCAGTGACTGTTAACTGTAAGAGGCAGAAAGTCTTAGATTAACCTTTTTGTACATATATTTTGTATGATTTTCCTACAAAATGTAAAGATAAAGTTGTATATTTTTACAATTAACAATATGCAGCATTTAGACAATATTTTATCCAGTGCACATTTATTTAAATGAGAATTTCATATCCATATTTTCTTTCTTAATATCAGTTCTCTAGTATTCATCCAAGATAAAGAAGAATAACACAAAGTGAAGTAAAATCTTTTCTTCAGATACATTTAACATTTAAATTCACATTCTCATGCATTTTGGATTCCCAGAGAAGCAGTTGCTGTATGCAATACATTCATAAAAATGGTCTACTGTTTCTTCCATCAAGCATGAATAGAATGGAAAGAAAGCATTAACAAATACTGATGTGAACAAAAGCACTTTTCTTTTTTTACTGTTTCTATTAAAAACAAAGTATGAAAATTCTTCACATACATAAACTCATTTTTTCCATGTTAACATTCCTTTACATCAATTATTTTCGTATCATTAGCATATGTATTTTAATTTATTTCCAGTCATTCCAGATTAGCCGAGGTAAAAGCCTCTTGCACAGATCTAGTTGTGTCATTCCTCCTTTACATACTCATAGGGTATTCTTTTATGCATTTTGAGTTTGGGTCTTGCTTTTTGGTTTAGGTTGTTTTGGTTCTTTTTTTCTTTCTCTTTCTCCATCATTGCTTATTTCAAGTTCCTCCTCTAGTCAACTTTTCTTTTAAAAGTTCTTGTTTTAACCATATACTTTAAAGAAGATATCTTACTAAACATTAAGAATAGTTGCTGTTCCAGCACCTACCAAGAATGCTTTCAAAAGCATTTTTATTTCTTTTTGTTTTTTTTTTTTTTTTTTTTTTTTTTTTTTTTTTTTGCTTATGCTTCAATGTTCTGTGGAAGTGCAAGAAGTCAAATGGTTTGTAACATGCACCATATTTAAAGTAAAAGGTAATTGTTCTGATGTTAAACTTCAACAACTGAATAATGCCCATCAATCTAGCGCTTAAAGAAAATATGGATAACTGGTTACAAAATTTGTGTCTTGTCAGTTTTTAAGTACCAACAGTAACTTACAGTATAGAAATTATTTTTGAAAACATTAAAACCTTTTTGTATTTGTTAATTTCCACACAATGTCTTTATCATTGGTTCATCAGTTTTGCTATAATTTACGGAATAAACATGAAATATAATCAACATTTAATACAAATAGAATTCAAGTTCTTACTGATGTGATATCTTTTTTTCCATGAAGTCCATAGTCATCCATCTTGAACCCAAAGCATGTAGGAAGACATAGGTAGAAGTATATTAAATCTGACAAATGACCTCCCATGTGCAAAGGAGGAAATAAAGATTCATTCTCCGTGTTTGTGAGATCATTTTGATGAAGGGAAGTCTAATTGAGGATGACATATATTCTAAATCTAATTCAAATCAGCATTTTTACATGAAGACTCATCACATTTCCAATGGTACACTCTACCATAAAACAGCTTAGTAAAGACATTCTGAATTTGATTCTGGAAATTTTTTTAAATGCTTCATCAGAACTGACATTTTTAGTGGTAATGAGTTTCCAATCTTAGTATTAGTACAAACGAGATACCTGTGGTATTTCACGTCTCTCATAAGAAGAAGCTGTTGGAGTAAGTCCAGAGGAGGGCCATAAAGATGATCAGAGGGCTGGAGCACCTCTCCTAGGAGGAAAGGCTGAGAGAGTTGGGGTTGTTCAGCTGGAGAGAGAAGGCTCCAGGGAGACCTTATAGCAGCCTTCCAGTAGCTAAAAGGGGCCTACAAGAAAGCTGGGAAGGGATTTTTTCCAAGGGCATGTAGTGATAGGACAAGGGGTAATGGCTTTAAACTGAAAGAGGTAGGTTTAGATTAGATATGGGGAAGAAATTCTTCACTGTGAAGGTGGTGAGGCACTGGAACAGGTTGCCCAGAAAAGTTGTGGGTCCCCCATCCCTGGAAGAGTTCAAGGCCAGGTTGGATGGGGCTTTGAGCAACCTGGTTTGGTGGAAGATGTCCCTGCCCATGGCAGAGGGATGGAACTAGATAATCTTTAAGGTCCCTTCCAACCTAAACTAATCTGTGATTTCTGTTAATATAATTAAGTCTCATGTTTCAGAGAAAATTGTAACCAATATGTGATTATGTTTAGAAAACATGTGGGAAAAATACAAATGCAGGATTTCTTCCTGTAAAAAAAAAAGCACCCTGAAATCGTTATAATGTTAAATTGTAGGCTTTTTCTCTGACATTCACAAAGTAATCATATTTAAGAACCAATATTATTATTATTTCTTTAAAAATTAGAAAGAGTGATGTTAAGTCCCACTTCTTCTCAAATTAAATGGCAAAAATTCTTCTTTAAGATCATTATTAACTTAACACTAACTTTATAATTCAGCTCCATAAGAAGACTCACATCATCTTACACTATTAATTTTGCTTTGTTAATACCACAGTTTACACCTTGTGGATGTAATACATACTATAAAAATCATGAGCATTTCTCACAGAAAGATGAAATTGCATTTTAGAGACAATTATGAAATTATGGTGTAAAACTCTGTGTAACTCTGTGCAGTGGGTAAGCAGGACAGAACATTTAGGAGATTTGCTACCTTAATGGATGGGTAATACTTCTCGACCATTTTAATTAAATTTGCATGCAAACATTTTTATGCAAGGAAGGGTAGTGTAAACATAGCTGATAATAAGATATTTTTATTTATAATACTTAATTTCCACTCACACAATGATCATTCAGCCTTCTCTCCATCAGGAAAAAAATAAAAATAACTTCAAGTTTCTCTAGCATAACACTGCTTTAGAGGTAGCTAAGTACTGAAATATGGAAATTTTTTTTATATTACTTGTGGAATTCTTTTCCTTGGAAATTCTAGCACTTTAAACGGTGCCATAAAATTTGAGAAATTTACCATTCATACATAGACAGTAAAGCAGACAATAGTACTTAGAAGCGGTGACTTACCATTTCAGGCGTTGGACAGCACCAGAGAAAAAGTACTGCTTAAAGGAAGACTGCTTTTCATGGAATGGCCTCTTCAGCATTATGGAGGAGTTATATGTGACTGTAGTC
>NW_009606599.1:130281-158868 GCF_000690535.1 Cariama cristata | reverse complement strand
CTGAAACTATTCAGAAAAAAAGACAAAATAGGAATGGGACAGATAAAAATTTTAAAAATGGGCAATTATGCCTACACTTTGCCAAGTATGGATGATGGCTCTAATGGGACTGTTGCCCAGAAAAAGGGGCAACAAGCCTTAGTGAAGCAAGAATCTCGTCAAGCAACAACTGGGAAGACTCCAGGGAGGAGAGGGAGTATTAACATATGCTGTCATAGGTTTGCTTATAAAAATATTATTTCTATCTGGTGAGTGCTTAGTAACCGCTGCAAAATATTACTTTCACATTGGAATCCCAATTATATGTATGTTATATGCCATAGAAAATATGTGAGGAGCTGAGATGATGATTTTGGGGCTGCAACTAATGTTATTTTCTTCTTCATCTTTATTTGTGGTCATCCCTTATGCAGAGGTACTCTTTTAAAAACTAACTAAATAAATACGATGAGCCTTTATCTCATCAGAGAAACAGAGCACAGATAGAAGTCAGATAAGCATGTCTAAAAAACTGAGATTTTTTTCCTTAAATGAACAGTAGTATTTGCTTAAAAATCATGTTACTTGACTCCTGGATCTCATCCTGGCTTAACTTCTGCAGTGTGCTTCCACTCATGCAGAACAAATTAAATGGAAATAAATACCATTTAGTGCATATTCACCTAGCAACAGAAAGAAATTTCAAATTGCACTAAGGTAGTTTACTTGTGTAGATATTTTCCTGTGTTTCACTTAAAACTTCTGTCACCTTCCCAATTCATTAATAACAACTTTGGATAAAAGGAGAGCAAAAGGACCACTGTAGTATATAACTCAGGCTCTGTTGCTTGTAATGATTGTGTTCTTCTTTTAAGGCTTCATTTATTCTTGACAGAAACAATTACGTGGAATAACTATAAAAAAAGGCAGGTGGTATGCAGTGTTCAATTTGGAAAGTAAAGATAAAGAGTATTGTTTGACTACTACCTAGAATATCCCCAATATTGAATAAAAGCTTGTATCAATAGGCAAAAATATTGCATCTTTGCAGTTTATTATTTAATTGAGCTATCATAGGAAACACAACCTAACTGGCCAATATGCAGACATAATCCAAGTGTAACTCCAAAGCTAGGGGAGCACTTTAGATCGAGATCATCATCTACATTAATGAAGAGATTCCCAAATAGTTTCAGTCAGGCTATTTGCTGCTATATAGGATTCTAGTATCATAGATGCAATAAAAAAACCACAAATGTGTAAACTAGCTGATCTTATAATTGGGAGTTTTGATATAATGAAAAAATGCATACTTTTACCTGTAGAAAAATAATTGAGTTAATGCAACAAAAATTTAGCACCTCTAAACACAAGTATATTAGAGAAGTGGTTTATTTTGGAATTAAAAAAAAAAAAAAGAAAGAAGAAAAATTGTTCAATCTACCACACTATTTTCATCCAATGTTATTTCACATTTTTTCATATGCTTCTGTTGTGACAATTGTAGGTAGACTCATTGAAATGTTAAAACAAAGAACCTTCCCAAAAGTAATGCTAGTGGTAAGTAGTTTATCTCTTTTGTAACGTACAAGAAATCAAAAAAAGGTAAGGCCTGCTTGCATTCACTGGAACTAAATATTAACAACCAAATTCAGTCTTAATGTAAGCAAGAACAATTCCATTTAGTTTGATTTTATGAGAGTTGTGGCACTACAGGAAATAATTCCCTATCTCTTGCACAATGTAACTAAAAGTGTAGAAAGGAGTCAGGGATTGTAGAAAAGAGGAAATATTAACTGCTTTTTTATTTCTGTCTATAAAGCATGAAAGTGGAAATCTCATTTATGAAACTGAATTTTTTTCCCTAATAACTTTCCAGTAGATTTACGTATTACATATAAATTCTTGGCAGAATGTTGAATCCTGTGTAAAAAAAAATTAAAAGAATCAGTAAAATAAAAAAGATTTTTAAAATACCAAGTAAAATTTTATGGGTTTACTAGAGCCACCTGTGAAATCAGGATAATTGGTGTCCATTTTTTGCTGATGTCTTGGTTTGAAAGATGATTTCTTGCTCTTCAGGTAGTCTGTTTGCCAAAGCACCAGTCTCTGGGTTGCAAAGTACAATTTTTAAGTTAATTTTCTCACTACAGAGGATCTGTTTCCTTTATAAAAAGAAAAATGTTCCTTGCTACTTCCTAGTAAAACCCTTTCCACTGTGATTTTTTCCTATGCTAAAATCCTTTTTTGACGTGTGTCATCATTAATCATTAGTTATTAACTGACTTTCCCCTTCCCTGTCTGCCAACAATAAAAGAACTTCAGAAATGAATATTATCTACTTGTCTACACACCCACATTTTTAATTTTTCATGGGCATTTTAAAAGCTGAGTATCCAGGTAAGGTAGAAGTGTGGTTTATTCTTCCATGATGTAAGAATTAATGACAATAGAGTTTGGCCATCCCAGTGAGTACTGCTTGAATTCATAGATGCTCATAGAGCACTGTATGAGGTATAACATACTTTATAGGACCTTATCTGTGTTTAGCGTGGAGGAAATTTAGACGAATTTCAGTGGATATTCTCATTTCACCTGCAATGAAATCTTAGAAGAATTGTTTAGAACTTTGCCTTATCTTGCCTATTCTTATGACACCTACCTTAGTCCCTTTCTTTACCTTACAATCCTTACAATATTTTTCGATTTTCATTTCCTTAATATTTTGCTACATTTATTTTTCTCTTCATCACTGCAAATGGAAATGTAGCAGTTAAAACACAGTTTTTGAAACACCTTATTTTTCTAACACCTATATGTACACGGTATCACTTCTATTGTGTTATCATTTTCTCCAAATGTATGCTTCATATACAAACATACTATACTTTTCAGAGATGTCCATGGTAAACACAAGTGTTGAAGAATTTGAAAGTAATATTCCGTAGTCAATTTCAACATCAATGAGTAACGTGAACATAACTAAATCTGATGTCACTTAATTAAAACATTTTACCTGTTGTTACATTTCACTGTATCTAGGTCTACAATTATTAAATTAGTTTACACTCTGACATCTTACTGAATTACACCAATTTCTTTCCTCTTTCTTGGAGGAAAAAAGTACCATCCATAAGCACTGGACATGCTTTGCAAGATCACCTTTATAAGATCATTTTTCCCTAACCTGTCTTTCTAAAAATAATTCATAGAATTGTAGAATAACTTGAGTTGAAAGCAACCTACAAAGATTGAGTCTAACTCCTGACTCCACACAGGGCAACCTAAAAGTTAAACCATATGTCTAAGAGCTTGTCCAAATGCTTCTTGAACACCGACAGACTTGGGGCCATGACCACTTCCCTGGGAAGCTTATTCCCGTGCTTGGTCACCCTCTCAGTGAGGAACTTTTTCCTAATATGCAACCTGAACTTCACCTGACACAGCTTTAAGCCATTCCTTTGTGTCTTATCACCAGGCACCAGAGAGATGAGATCAACACCCCTCTCCCCTTTCCCCCTCAAAAGGAACTTGTACCCGGCAATGAGGTCACCCCTCAGTCTCCTCTTCTCTAAGCTGAACAAACCTAATCTCCTCAGTCACTCCTCGTAAGTCATGCCCTCTAGTCCTTTCATCATCTTTGTTGCCCTCCTTTGGACACATTCTAATATTTTTATATCCTTTTTACATTTTTGAGCCCAATACTGCACACAGTACTCAGGGTGAGGCCAACCACTACTTAGTATAGTGGGACAATCACTTCTTTGAATCAATTGGCTATGCTGTGATTGATGCACCACAGGATATGGATGACCCTTTTGGATGCCAAGGCACATTGTTGACTCATTTTGAGCTTATGATCCACTAAAACCCCCCAGCTCCCATTCTACAGGGCTGCACTCCAGCATCTTGCCTTGCAGTCTACATCTACATGCAGGATCACACCATCCCAGGTGCAGAATTTGGTATTTGTTCTTGTTTAGTATCTATATCTGCATATTTGATGTATATATATACAGCATATAGTAATTTATCTCTGAATACACCAAGATAGCCAGTTTTGAATGAAAGAAGGAAGACATGGATTTTTTTTCTCATCAGTAAAACTGTAACAAAAATGAATGTAGGAAAGGACCTAGAATTCTTTATGAGTTAAACCGGAACTTCCCAATATTGATGTTTTCCAATACATATTCCTAAGGAAAGCTTTTGTTTTCTGTATTCTAAACACTACAAAATGCAATTCCACTGACCTTTATCTCAAACAGAAGAACAAGAAGAAGATGAAGAAGAAGGAGAGGAAGAGGAATAAGAATAAGAAGTAACAAGGGTATTTATTTTCAGATGGGGAGTATGAGGCACAGGATGGGTATATGATGAGTTAAGAATTATATTCTTGAAACTTTCATCCATTGCTGTACTTTTTTTTGAGATCTCTATTCTTATTTCATGTCATTAGAACTAGATCCAAAGATGCTAATAGCAAAGACTGCAAAACATAGGAAATAAAATTCTCAATGAAGTGTTTGTCTGGCAGTAGTCTCTTTTTGTCACCTGCAATCTAACAGAGCTGTTTTGAATCAAAAATAAATGTTTTTCATACTTCAAATATACTTGTGTGTGTGTGTGTAGTGTTCCTCTTTCCTCCCACATATTCTCCACCTAAATGTCCGTCAGCCTGCTCCAGGCAGCATTAAACCATAGGTCTTTTTTTTAAATTGAACTCACAAACACATAATTGTATTTTAATATGATGCCTCACACAACATAAAAAAAAGTTATAACTAGTTCCTTCCATGCAGAGTGAAACAATATGAAGGAAATGGGTTGCAGCAGTATCAAAGTGTTGCTATAGTTCAGATGTATGTGTTTCCAGCAGTAAGATCTTTGACTCCCCACAGTCATTACACAATGTCAGAGTGTTTAATGTCTTTCATCATTTTCTCATAGCTTTCAGTTTCATTACCCTCTCTCCACTTCTGTTTGGACATTTTCCTGTTAAATACTGTGGTGAGCAAGTTTGTTACAATTTTTCTGTAGTCTTGCCTCTCTTACTTTTTTTATTACCTTTTCCAGGAAAGTTGACAAAAGACTAAAAAGAAAAAGCACACAATTTTAGACCATATGAAGTGTTAAATAATAACACCATTTTACATATGTGTTTTGAATTGTAGGAATAGCATTAATGAATGCATGCTTCTATTTTGTTGTTTTCTTCAGAAATTACTAGAAGATTGTGTCTACCTGACGTCTTGTTACAACAAATAGTTTGAAGTTCTGCCTGTTTGTGCAAGGCTAGGAATATTAAGGAGGTCTGCAACATTGGGGACAAAAGTAACTTAGTTTCATGTATTAATAGCAGAATATTTCATTTAAAAAAATTGTATTGAGTGATACATTTGACTGTATCTATTTTAATTTTCAAAAAATGTTTCATTTTTAAATGCCATGTAATGCTTTTCTGAGTAACAGAACCTATTATAGCACACTACAACTGTGTAGATCTACTAAAGTACTGAAATATTATGTCCATCCTGTTTTGAACAAGACTTTAAACAAGATCTTTTTTTAAGCTACTGCTTCTCTAACTACAATTTTATTGTACCTGTTTATAGTGTAGTGGCATTTAAAATGTGCTATTCTCTGTATAAACAATTAAATATTCACTTCTTATTTAATAACATATTCTGCCATCATTATATGTGCAGACCAGATCAATGACAGGATATAGTTTCACAGTACTGTGGGGAATTATGTTACAGTATGCAAAGTGCTAATTTCCCAACATTGTAATTAAAGTTTCTGAGTGACAAACTTTGGAAATTAGATGTAAGTCTCCCGTGTTTAAGAATGTCTGAATCATTTGCCATCATGCTTGAGTACCTTTTCTCCTCAAAGTATTCACTAAACTGACTCGGGGGGTAAGGGAGGGAGGGAAATTACTTGTTTATATTTCTTGGCTTTTCGTTTGGTGACTTAGAAGTGTGTACACCATGTGTCTCAAAGACAACAAATTTGCTGCCATCTCCTCTGAATACTGTT
Organism: Cariama cristata; assembly: GCF_000690535.1. NCBI lineage: Eukaryota > Metazoa > Chordata > Aves > Cariamiformes > Cariamidae > Cariama > Cariama cristata. The sequence continues at coordinate 152,847 of NW_009606599.1, read as the reverse complement.
GAAGGTACAACATCTACATGTGTTTTAAAGACAGAAAGAATTGGGGAAGGTCACTATGAGAACAGGAGTATTTTTTGACACATTTTTCCTCAACATTTTCATGAAAACTTGCCAACTATGTTATTCTTAAGACTTTTAAGGCTTTTGGAATTTTAAGGTTGAATCTAAAATATTCTGAAAATGAATTTACTTATCTGGCTCAAACAGTTTTCAGTGTGGTGGATAATTGAAGATTCCAGTTTTTCTTTTTTCTTTCTTTCTTTTTTTTTTTTTTTTTAATTTCAGATTTGTATGAATGAATAATATGTTATACCAGAAAAATTGTTTGAAACAAGAATATTTATTCTTAGCCACAATGGTGTTTTTGAGCATGATGCCAATTTTATCAAAACTGGATTCTCAAAGGATTATTCAAATAATGTTCAAGGTCTTCCTGTATAAAATGGTGACTGTCAGAAAAACATTACTTGCATGTCAATCAACTAGGTCAGTTTTCTTATAGATAGGACACCCAGTGTGCTGTCTAGGAAAGGAAATACTTTGTATTAGTACTTTTTATTCATATAGGAAGTAAACTATCTTTACACATTTCTGTTGTCAGGGACATCAACAATATTTGTATCCTGACTTGAAAATATGACCTATAATTTTTGCACTAGTATTACAAGCAAGAATTATTGTTGCTATAACAGAGTTCTTCCATGTACTAAAAAGAGGTCAGAATGTCTAGTATCTATTTACAGACAGCAAAATTTATATCTGATTTATAACGATTTATAAGGGTTAGAGGAGGAAGCTTCAGGAGATGAACTTCCATATGGCGATCCTGGCCAGGGCCCTACTACTTGTAAGCCTATACTGTCTCTTTCGTAAAACCCTAGCACATCTGAAACTTTCTTGTATTTTAACAATGTCTTAGACTTCAGCATACAAAATATATGTCACAATAAAAAGCTCTCTTAGGGAAATTAATTACAAAAGAGAGCTATACTCATTCGCCTGGAACTTGTAACCCAGAAACTTGCCTGGAACTGATGATACCAAAGTTCAAGTTTTCAGGTCGACTTCTGTAAAACAAAAACTTTAATCTTGTTTTCCTACATATTTTTCCTCATTAGTTACTTTATGTTAGGAATAGAGACTATCCCAATACAAAAAAAAAGCATTATTTTACAACTTTTACTTGATTTGGGGAATTTCGTGGTTTATGAATACAGAACTTTTTTAATGCTATTAAAGCTTAAAAGAGATGGGGAAACTGTTTCTTTGCTGCTCTGTTCTTTTTTATGTCTGTTATGTGAAGGGAGGAATTGAGAATACTGAACAAGGTGCATACTTATAAGATAAATTTCCATTTCCAGTCTAAAAATTAGGTACATATAATCAGAGGAACTTTCATCTCATTCTAACGTAGGTCAGCATATTGCCATCCAGAAGTGCTTATAAGAGATATCAGAATAACTAAATGCCTAGCCTGTGGCAGATGACCCTACAGCTCGTGTTGGAAAGGAATATTTGACTAAATTCTGTCTAGCTCATTAATGTTTCATCTAGTTTCTCTCTCTTCCCTTCCTAATTTATCCCTCAGTTTCAGCTACTAACCACCCTTTTGTCCAATTTGAACTTAGAATAGTTGTTCTTGAATTATATTTAATTTGAAGTGTTTTGCTTCTAGAGAAGCCCTTGAGTACTCAAAGCTTTTTCAAAGCTTTGGAAGAAGGTCTTGTGTACCCAAAGTTTGTTAAAATTTCTACGTCTGCTACTCCAAAAACATTGGCTATCCCTACAAAACCTTACTTTACTTCATATAGTCCAAAATGTGATAGCAATATAAAGAAATATGAATGGTCATACTAATTCAAGCCGAAGATCTATCCAGCCTAGTGTCTACTTTCTAACAGTACCTGAGAGGACAACTAAGGAGGAGTAAAGAGGATAAATAGATTAAAACTTCTAATACTCCGCTTCCTCGGGAGTAAACCGGCACATGTCCAATCTCCCATTTCACCCTCCTCAGCTTTTGGCAGAAAATGAAGTCTAAATATTTTAAGAGTTAATTAATATATTTACTTCAGTAGCATGAAAATAATTTGCCTTTTTTTTTTTGGTCATAAAGGTGCAAAATTTAGATTTGAGGTACCATAAAGTTTGGGGAATATTTAGATTCAATCATCAACAGCCTTATAAATTTTGAGGAAAATGTAAGGAAAAAATATTAGACATTGATAACCTTTTTTCCTGTTAAAGCTCTAGAACAGGTTCTTAAACCTTTCCTAATCTTTAAAATCTCCTGGTAAGATTAACTCTGCTTGTCTGCTTGTTGGATGAATAACTCTGGCAAATGTTTTACCTGAAGACAGTTGTATTGCCTAAGCACTTCTAACATTTAGTTTAATTTATGGTAAGTGTTTTGTAAATTAAATTTCTTGGTCTGCTTTTATCTATTGTAAAGATTTTGTCTTTCACATAATTCAGTACCAATTTAGCAAGACCTTCATTGTGAGAGTTAGTTCTGGATTGCCTAAGAGAAAACTCAAATATTTTCTCATAACAGTAAGTTATATGAGGTTGGAACTTCTAGTTGCAGCTCTTTGTTATGTTTCACATGGTGGAATTACACTGAGGTGAAAAGAAATGTTAAGTTACAAAACAGCAGTGGTTTTAATTTAAAAGGCTTTCCTGTTTCATTACTTTTTACTCTTATGTGGATCTACAGAAGACTGGAAACAAAGCTATAGGAACTGAGTGTTAACTTTATGCATTGTTTATTTAGAGTCTTACCATATTTCCATAAAGACCATTTGGGGGGGCGGGGAACAACAAACCAAAACCATACAGGCTGTACAATAAAAGATGTATATTCCACATTAAACAGTGGTTTTCACAAAAAGATTTTTCATTTTGCACTGAAGGCTCTTTTTTTGATCTTTTAGAAGTCTATGAATGTGTTTTGTGTGTTGCCATTCAATGTTTTGCCATTTCATCACCTGAAATGCACAGTCAGGTGATGTGAAACAGGTTTAGTGCTACATTCATTTTCAGTTGTGTAAGAGGGAAAATACACATTGTTATACAGGTTTAAGCAGTTAATACTTCTAATCTGGTATAAACTACTAAATAATTTTACACTCCAGATAACAGAAACTAATAGAGGTTTATTTTCTTTCTGATTTTTTTTTTAATTTAGTTTTATTTTTTCTAAGAAATATGCAATGATCATTAATTTGAACTTTGAAATAAGCACAGGTTATCTTATGTAATACTTAAAAGAGAAAAATGGTGTTCCTTTTCCTCAGGCAGATATCTTGAATACAATATTTCTGTACTTACCAATGCTTGTACAGTACCTATGCACAAATACAAAGCTTGTGTGCTTTGGGTTACATATGCTAAGAATGTATTTTAGGTTATACTTTTAAACAATGACAAATAAATAAAAAATATAGTCACATTGAGTAATAAAGTTTTAATTAATTAAAAAGAAAATATGTTGCCATGAATGAATTAGCACCAAAAAATACACATTTTCTTAATTTTCTATGTTTTTCCATATCCACTATTGCTTTCAGTTTTTCTGATTTTAGGACTTGCCTTGACTCTTTTCAAGTCATCATTTAGATGAATTTAATTCTTCAAGAATAACCCTAAAAACAAACCAATAAAACCTACACTTTCATGGAAAATAATGTCAACTTTCCCATTTTTTTTAATAAATTACCAATGAATTTTTAATTATATTGACATTGAATCACATCTAGAATGCCAGAGTTTGCTGTGATCTTGCTGTGACTCAAAGCCTTACTGCTGCAGCAGCTGCACTTCAGACACAGATTTTTGACTAATTTTTGTTTGTCCTAAATTTAGAAATCTCCGGTTAGCCATCAGCATGTGAACTCTTTTTCCTTATAGCTGCTTTCTATATAACTGCATGTAGAGTAATGAGTGCAGTTCATTTTTTTGCTAGGGTAGACATTCTTAATAGCAACAGATGAAAAAAGACCCCGCACGTCTCTATAGGCTATGTATGAGAAGACGACAATTCAGCCATACATAAACATTTAAAGTTAGGTGAGAAGAATTCCATTCTTGCTGCTTCAGTGTACAGACCTATATAAAATAAAGGCTGTCTGAAATGAATCATTTTGATTTGGATAGTTTAGATAAGGTAGTTTCCTGACAGACATGGTGCAGATAGTTGAAGGAGTGCCATATCTATTTAAAAATATGGATTTTTATCTAGAGTTCTGATTTGTTTGCTTTGTACTTTATATTAAACGAACATGTAGACATTTACAATAGCTCAGGACTGAATTTAGGACTGAGCCAGCAACTAATACACAGTGAAATAACAAAGACAAGTTACACACGTTGGGAGGAAAAGTAAGATCAATGACACACTCCATTGAAGACAATGACAATTAAGATAAACCATATGCTATGCTAGTTAGCATATTTTCAACAAAATATATTATACACAAACTTACATATTTGTTTTTTTCTCTTTGACAGTTTCTGACTGAGTGCTTTGTGAAGCCAAGAACACTGTTGGCACAGATTCTCTGGATCTCCCCCTGAGTTATTCTTATTTTTTTTATCACATTGCTACTAAAGCACTGACACAAAGTGTTGAATATGTAACTTGTTTCTAATTAGATACCCTCTGTTTGCAAAATCTGTGACCAAAAAAAAAAAAATGTTTTTCTAAATCTAATCTGGACAAAGGCAACTCATTATGAGTAGTGTGTGATATGTCTAAAGGTTCTATCAAACAAAAGGAGGTGTTTTCGTGCATTCCCCCGGAGCCCTGCTACCCTGATGGTAATTTTAAATTTGAAATATATTATCATTTAAAAAGCCTGAAAGATGTAAAGAATTAATTCTCTCTACTAAAGTCAACAAATAATTATGAGTGCAGGATTAGATTGATAGATTAGTGGCATGGTAAATTAAAACAGGAAGGGATATATTAAATCAATCTAGATACTTTCAAATTCTTTATTAATACTCTATTTGGGGATTTTAAAAGGCCGATACTAATGACACTGCCACAGCATCTGTGGGGATACAAGTTTGAGAGATTTAAAAATATGGCGCTTTTTTTTTTTTCCTTGCTATGTGTCCTCTCTAGCCGTTTGAATACTCTGGGTGTGCCTTCATTATCTTTTCCCTTTTGATCAGGAGCACATTTCTGAGAAGAGTTTTACACTTATAGGTCTGGTTCAAACCACAATATAGCATCACCCTACATGATTGTCTTTCTTTTGGATAAAAGTAAACCAAGAGTTGCACACTAGAAACTAACCTAACACGATCCAAACACTAGTGGATATTTAGTCTGCAGGACTATTCTAGAGCTAATTGGAAGTAAAACCTCCCAAGGTGTGTACAGCGTGGATGCCCGGTCCTCAGCATAATTTGTTTTGCTTAGTGATGCATTCTTCTTGTGCCACACTGCTAGCTAATAAGACATAGCTTATGTTCCTGGCACAGCTGAGGACCTCAGGGAAGGAAGGATGAGTCCAGGCCCCTCCTCCTGAGTGCTGATGACCTCTCTTCTCCTTGTGGTAAAAATAGTACTTCAACCGAGGTGCTTTCCTATACATCTTATTTTAGCATGTGAGTGGTATTTGGCAGATCAGAAGCAAAATTACGTGGTATGAAACCATGATTGCCATCACTGATCAGGATTTCATACAGATTCACTGACCTCTAGTTCTCTTTGCATATTGCTGTTGTTGAGTGCATCTGCCCTGCCTCTTTTCATGTCTTGACTGAAACAATGGGGGAAAAACACCCCAAACATAAACATTCTGAATTTGGCCCCATGTTTCTTGTTTTATGAGTTGTGAACCTGTGCAAGAACCAAACCTATATCCATAACTTTGATTTTTAGGCTACTACATATTTTTACAGTTTTCACAGTATGAATAAACTGTGGAATTGACAGAATAGTCTCTCATTTTAGTCAGTCAAATTGAAGCCTTATTCATTCCCATGACATGCTGTTGGCAGCTGCTAAAAGAGACATTATCACTTTGCCCTTTTAGTAGTCTGAGGTAAACTGGAGCTAGGGTATGGTGTGGATTAGCAAAATATGTGGGATGAAATACAGCACTGCTCAACAAAAGGCTTTCTTCTAAACTCTCAGATGCTAGAAAAAGACTGTGACAAAGAGAGGGTGCGCCTGAAAGGGTTGCTGAACAGTTGAGCGGCAGCTCTCTGTATGACAAGTCTCACGGGACTGGGTACTTAAATCTTAATTACAAAAAACAATCATCATCAGGTATTAAAACCCAATAGGGAAATTGAAAGACTCGGAGAAGAGAATCCCAATAGTGGAGATCTGCTCTATGCAAATTTAATTGACTCATATTATACAAATAAACCTGATAAATTTTAGAAAGAGAAGTATCTGTAAGAAATTGTTGAGTGATTCTACTATAGACCAGATGTTGTGAAAAAGACAAGGGGTGGGATTTTCAACCTGAAGAAACTCAGCGACTGCTTAATGAAAAGCTAAGTGCCACAGCTGACCAACTTTTTTAAAACAATCTGTAATACAGCTGAAAGCAGAAAATCTTTTAGATCTCTAAATGTCAAGCATTTTCAAAACATACATTAATACAATTACGTATTATTTACAGTGTGTCACACTTCTATGATGCAAGCATGTAATAAAAAAACATTTTGAAGGAACCACATTGATGGAAATGAAAGTATCTTTAAAAACTGAAAGAGTGCTTTATTGCAGAGGTGTAAAAAAGAATGGGTTATACTATAATTCCTTGGAACTGAAGAAGAGTGGCAGTCACTGCCAGTGATGGATTTTGTGGTAACAGTGAGCAGGAGTGTAAAGCAGGACTCAATTTGGAGGAAATGATTTTCTAGTTAAACAGTGGCCAATTTTAGGTTTTTCAGAAACGGTAAGATAGTTCGGTCACACTCAGTTCACAGTATACATAACAATGGCAGTTTTTTCCTTTCATATTTACTAACCACTTCTGTTGTACATGACTGAAGAAACAGGAAAAAGAAAGTTTATAGATTAACCACACCAAAAGTTCTGCTTAGAGTATAATGCATTTGTTCTGTACTTTCTTTATTAACCCTATTGACAACACCAATAATCATGGTAACACAAACACAGATGGCTGCTTCTTCATAGTTTTTGAAGAGAAAAATTTTCTAAATAAATTTCTATGGCATGGACAACCATGGCACTGCGTATTTCACATGCATCAAGTCATGCTTTGACTCCGTGTTTTCTCTAGCGACAAAGGCAGCTTAAGAGATTCTCCAGACTTCTTGGACTGTCCTGGCATTTCTACCATGATTCACAGCTTCAGCTGAGTTAACCATCTGTCTGAGCATGATGTAAACTGGACTAGGAATGACGAATTATTTTAAAAAGCAAACATTCCTTGGGATTCCTCCCATAAAAACTTAATTGAACACAATTCTGAGGACTATAAATAACTGTGTGGAACCAGGAACAAACATATGAGACTAGTAACCTTGTGGGCCAACTTTGACATTAGAAAAATAATATAGCATGGAACTACACTCTCAGACTTTACTGTTATACTAGTTTTTTTAAAGCAATTTTAGAAGGGAGTCAGTCTGTCTCTGGAGATCTTTTATTTCTTTTTCCCCAAACAGAAGAAATTTAGATGAGAAGCTTAGGCTGGATGGCTATCATTTGGACACCTAGAGGCAGGACTGAGGAATGACTAATATGTGATCTTTGAAACACTCAGTATTTAATGTATGCCATGTTTCCTTTAAAATATTGGCTACTGTTGTCTCCCCACCCTTTTATGCAGATCACAGGCTTCAGGAATATGTGACTTCAGTTGTAGACTCTCTGCATGTAAAATTCCTTTTAAACTCAGTGAGAACTCAAATTGTGTAGTCTTTCAGATCAAATGCTCTCTTCTCTGGAAATGGAAAAAGAAAGGCATGCTTGCATATAAAATAAGGTACTACACTATCAATCCAAGATGACTGCTGTTCTTGTCTTAACATTTAGCTTGTTTAAAATGGCTATTTTTCACAAGCTGTTGTGTAAATCTATGGATTTTTTAGCCATTCCCACCTCTAGATACCCAAATGCAAAAGCAACAAAAAAAGTCAAAGTACTTTACACTAGAAAAAATTTTAATAATGAAGTTGCTGACATTAGAAGCTGGAAAACTACAGTCATTAAAAGGCCACCAACTGACACAAATTCTGTAAAAAAGTTGGAATTCCACTCTTCAGAGCACCTTTAACAACACATACTGATCATTTACTGAAAATTATAATGACCATGTAATGTATTATAAAGCATGCTTGGCCAAAGTTTGTAAACAATGGAATAAGTTTTGAAGAACAATTAAATAAAAGTCTCAATCCTTTGTTGGTGCACTTTGTTCTCTTTTTTTGCAAAATGTAGAGGTAATTCTTGTGTTGCATCAATTACCTAGCCTTTGTTTCATAGTATAAGCTTTCCTCATAAGCCTTTCCTTTAATATACTTACATGATATTCTTGGAAACATCCCATAGATTTTTGTAAAATACATCATTGTAATTTTTCTCATAAAATTATTAGGGATGGATAGTGACTTTAGACATAGTTATGATCAACGAGTTATGTTTTGCAGAACTGTCTCATCAACTTTTAACGATAACCAATATGTACGTTTTAGCTGTTATGTGTTCTCCATCAGTACAAAGATAACTCTGTAGTATTAGCGGACGAAAGCCAAGTAAGACTTGGTGATATTTCTCTGAAAAACATATAAGCACAAGTTTATGACTCTACCATGCATTCCTTACTCTTGTAAGTACTACCCTGATAAATACTTATAGACATGAATATTCTCATTGTTTTTTTTAAATCACAGTATCTCTGTATGCAGCTGACCATACTAAGGATTCTTAATGAGCTAATTAAAAATTACCTTATTTAAGGAAATTCTTTCCTGTTGAGATTCATGTAAAAAATGGAAAATCAAAATTCTGATCTTACAGAGTTAGGTTACATAAGCATTAAAGTTGCTCAGAGAAGTGCATAATACTGCAATATGTCTAAGTCACCCTATTGTTAGCTTGTTATGATTTTGTCTGACCCTGATAAGAGGAGAGAAATAAAAGTAAGAACAGTCCATATCTCTCTGTCACTGTTAGCCAAGCTGTATATAGCACCTTCAACCTAATAATAAAAAGCTCTGCTAAGCACTTGATTGACCTCATAGTGTTGTCTCTTTGGTAGGCCTGTTTGATAACATTTTTGATGGAAATCTTCCATCAAGAAATTCAGTTTCAGTGTGATCTAAATAATCTGCAGGGGGTCGTTAATTTAGAGGATTTTTTGCAATGCAAAGTCAAAATACGATGGTTTGATCAAGTCAAAATGTTTCATTTTGACAGTTCCATTTCTATTTATTTCATAATGATGATGTATGTGTGCATTATGTTTGATATAATGTTCCTAAAATCTAATACTGGTTACACTGCTATAATATTAGAACTTCAGTTCAGATATAAAATTGTATGAATTAAAATGATAATATTGAAAATAAATGCTTAACTGACTCAGACTAAACCAAAAATGTTCAGTTTCACTTCAGAAAAAAATATGTTTCTCATCTGAACTAGAAGAAAATTGGAAGGGAAACATTCTTCCAATATTAAAATTTTGCACAGAATGGAGATACATAGTTTTTGATTCCTGCTACTCTTGATTACACTAGAATACTTCAGTCCTTTCCTCAAACACATTCCTGTCTAACTGAGAGCTTTTAACACAGTCTGGTACAGTTGTTCAACAGTAAAGAGAAGACTATGTTACACAGCGCCTTGTAGTATGTAGGAATGGGGCATACTGAAAAATCTGGAGGAAGGCAAAGATGGAAATACTGATGCAAGGAACAGGAATATCATGTGAAGAATCCTTTTACATCTATTTGCAAAGTGTAATTTCCTCTGTGCTTAGGATGGACAGGGTTACTCTTTAACATCATCCCAGCTCTGAATTTACCCAGGAGGAAGAACGTCATTTACTGCATCATTGTTAATGTAATTTACAGCTGATTCTAATTCAAACATGGTTTTCAGCTTTGAAATGAACTGATAAAATGCTCCAAAGTGACTCTGAAAGAAAAACAGAGAATTGTTGTGTCATTGGATTTCCTTCTTTACAGATTTCTTCCTTAGAGCCTCTTTAACAATGAGAGTTGTAAGGGAAGGGTTCTGTTCTGTGAATTTTTATTATTATTTTGTTTGGTTGGTTTGTTAAGTCTAACATGTTGCGGCTTTTTTGGAGGGGGGCATGTTTTTAAAGCTTTACAATCATAATTAAGAAAATGGTTAAACCGACTGTCAATTAACTTAATTGGTTTTAAAAGTTGATGGGCACCTGGAATGAAAGTATTTTGCCTGCAGCTGAGCTGAATACAAGAGCAATTTTTTTTTCATAATGAATGGTGGAGCAAAAATTGAGCAGAGATGCTCTACTGGAAAGCCTTACAGGGTTAAAATAAGCGTGCACAATGGCTGGTGCTAATATTTTGGATAGTGGACTGAGATTTATTAAACCTTTTAACATTAGTGCAGTAGAAGTACTTTAAAAATAATTGGGCAAATATGTTTTAGAGTAAAAGGGATCATCTTCCTTAGAACTGAGTTAAATTCAGTGGTGATGTGGAAAGTGGCAGTTTACACAGTAAGTGTCAGTTGATCAATAAAACACTATTTAATACAGAAAAATAAACTATTTGGTATAGATATGACATTTTGTGAGTGTGCAAATTGTAAAGTGAATATAATTCACTTGCCTTGAGATTAGGGGGCTGTAGTCAAGTCAGCTCTTCCCGTCCCCATAGCTTGTACAAACAACCTAAGATAAATTGTGTTTTGAATGTCTGAGGGCTTATGTTTTATTCAATTGTGACTAGAGTATTGTGAGACTTGTTTTTAACTGGAGGTGAACTAGGAGGAGCATCTTTCTACAGATTACTCTGAATTTCTGCTAATTGTTCAATTAATGTAATTTTGACATTTTTGCCTAACAACTTCATTGACTAGACATTTTGTATCCAGTAAGTATTATATTGACCTTTTTTTTTTTTTTCTTCCTGAATGAATAAACCACTTGGAAAAAAAAAAGACAACATTTAGTGTTTGGCTGCAATTTCAGGTTCATATTAAAATTGAAGAATTGGTTCATAAAGGAAGAATTTGAAATCAAATGGGGAAGATGATATTAGTCCCAAATAAGTTGTGATTGAATGTGGTCTCAACTTTAAAGGACTTCAAAGACTTTTGAAATATTATGTTCCATAAATGAAGAAGAGACTATGGATCAAGAGTTCAAGCTGATCACAACTTCTCTAAAATTGTAAAAAGTAAAGGAAATGCTTATGATGAAGTGTTATCTGAGTTCAAGTAAATTAGTGGTGAAGTAAATGCTATAGACGCTTACTAATAGAAAATTTCCGTACATATTATGAAAGATAAACAAGAAGAGAGCTCAATTAAAAAGTGTATAACAATATTCTAGAAGAACATAATCATTTTGTTTCTCTATTCCAGTAGTCTGAAAGGAAAATACCTGTGTTTTCAAATGTGTGGTATTATGTACAGAATTCTGCTTTAGGCAGTTGTGTCCTGATACACTATAACTACAGATTAGTAGTCAGAGGAAGATACTTGTGAAGCCAAATGTTGGACATTCAGCGCTTTTGAAATATATTAGTTCGTTATATTGAAGTTGAGAAGCTTACTGTTGTTAATATATTAGGAAGTCTTCAATGCAGACTTCACTTTATTCTTGGTGAATTTGATGGCAATACAGTCACTCATTGAAATAAGAACACATTTAACTAGTAGTAACTGTTTCCAAAAAAAATGCAATGTATGGTTTTGAATATTTTAGACACTACTTTACATTTTTCATGTAAATGGAAAATGCAGGTTTTAGAAACAGAAAGGAGGACTTCTTTACCACAGCAAATAATGCCTTTTTACAATTTGTTTCTATTCAGTTATTTGATATATTCATCCAAGTCAAAATCCAGTGAGGCTTTCTGACTATTAGATATTTCACCTACTATTTAATATTTTAAATATTTATTCAGATATTTCCTTTCACAGTTAAGACATTTTATCTCAAGCATCCAAAGCTGTAATAAGTTCAAGAGAAAAAAAAAAAAAAAGTAATTTTTAAGAAATGGAATGATATTACTAAGGCAGTATGTCTTTCTTGAATATAAAAACAACACAGTTTGAATCTTTCAACAACACCAAATAGACCCATTGTGAAAAGTAGTTTAGCCAAACCATATCTTAGTATAACGACGCAAAATGCACTGAGAGAAGGGAGCATTACCAGGCCAAATGGATTGGCTTAAACATTTTCGACACATGCCACAAGTTCACATAATCAGCCTGAGGCAGTAGGAAACTTAAAAGCTAGTCTGATAGTGTTTCTTACAAATATTCTTTGAATTTTATTACTTGTCTCCCACATGAGGCGTAATAGTTTCAATGTTCTAATTAGTACTTGTGTATATTGCTATTACTTTGTCTCTTTAATCACGTTATTAAGTCAGTTACGGAGATTCCTTATAGAATCACACTTTATAATAGTGTTTCTAATTTGAATATGTCCTTTTTTATGTTGTCGGAATCTGAAACATCATAAACTCTTTTTATGGGTCCTTTGATAGTAGTCACTTTCCTGTTTTATGCTTGATTAGAACATACAGTACTAAGTAATAAAGAAACTTCCTGAAGCTTTGGAGTTTTAGTAACAGAAAATATTTCAACTTCCTCAGGCTTTTTTTTCTCCTCTCTCTGACATTAGGTCAAATAAATATATCTCTTTGTCCATATCAAAGTATTAGGCAGGAAATACGTAAGAAAGAAAGCACTTTTGTTAATTATAATAGATTTTATACAATTTCAGAGACTGATTTTCAGTCTGCTTTCAAACAAGATGTATAATAAGAAATTATCTAAAAACATAAAAGAATTCGGATAATTTTTGCAAATTGAAAAGATAGACACATATAACTATAAACACAAATTTAATCCATAAAATTATGTTTAAATGCCAGTGAGAAGTAAGGAATAATACAGAAATCTGTCTCCCTCACTCTATCTTTCTCTCACTTGCCCTTTCTGAAGAGATAAACATGTCATAACATTTGGGGAAAATTGGTTCAGTTTTAAGGGACTTCATTATGATATTTCTCCTTAGCTTGATACTGAATTTGATAAAACAGGAAATTAAGTGGAATTTTGTAAAAAATACAAGAATAATACTTTTGGTAAACCACAATTTCTGATCTGTAGAATTGCTTTTATAAGAGATATGCACAAATGACAGAAGGATTAAAATTATCTAAAAGGCTTCATATGAGTGAACAATGGTGAAATAAGGTAATTCTGGTTTACGTAACAAGAAATAGCTTTTAACAAACTAAGGAAGCGATAACCCCATTTAGTGACCCATTGGAAGCCTCTGAAGTCATAGTGAAGTGGTTTCCATCAGAACCTAATTGTCAATGGACTTCACAAAGACTTTACTATCAGCTCTTGTAAGCTCCTTTTGGCTCAAGAACGTAAAGAAGTTGGTGGAATTCAAAGAACAACATATGTGGTGAAGGATTTATCAGTGGAGATTAAAACATTAAAAATATCAGTTTTCTGAACAAATGATAAGGCTGGGGATAGATGCAAGAATTTATACTTGCTGATAATAATCTCAAAATTAGAAAAAGAGTATTAGCTTAATTCAAAACTACAATCTGATCAAAGGAAAATAATGGGAAATAATCCCCTCCATCACATTTTTCACATTCTGCAATTTCCTTCTCAAGTGAAATAGAAGCTGTCTGCTTGATACAAGAAGTTTGCAAACATGCACAAAAATCCTTTTTCCAATACAGATAGGAACAGTAATTATTTGTAATTATTTATATGCAAGATCTAAATGACCAGGAGTTATTTAATGTTAAAATTATGCATAATGAAACTCCATGCCTTAAAATTTCTAATGGAACTTTGTAATTACAATTTCATTGTCTGGTAACATGTAGTACTTACTGTATATTTGTCAGTGTGGTTTCTGGGTTTTTTTTTAGTTCTTTTTCTCTCTAGTACAATCAGTAGCACCACAATAAAAGCAAGTCACATGTCAGTAATTACTTTCTCCCAGAGTTCAAACTTGGCATAAAACTCACTACTTCCACCTCATCCTCTCATAAAGTACATTTTTTGCCCTGACAGGACAAAAAATGAAAAGACAGTCTATCTTTAACAGTGCTTAGGAAATGCTGGCATTTTCAAGCATTCTTTTGGGATTTTCTCAGCTTTTTCTAAAATAGAAAAGCTTAGAAAACAAAAGAGGGTGAAACAGAGGGAGAACTGTTCTGAGGTTTCCTCTCTCTATCTGATTTTTGAATGATTTCTGAGGAAAAAGCCTATAAATTAAAATGAGACAGTATTGTTCTGGAACTTTCTTCTGATTTTCTCTGTTTATTGAAAACTTGGAGTTTCAACTGGAGCATTTCACATCAGCAGTTTTGTTGGAATGAATATATACAAAATGTTCTGTGCTACATCCCCCTAACCAGAATATAATACGAACATCTTTGGCTGTTATTCCAGTGTAGAAACTTTAGCAATGCAAATCTAAATATGAGAAAACAACCCGCAAGGACTAAAGAATTAAATTTAATCCTTATGGGTTTTCTAAGATGTGTTTGTAAGAAAGAAGTATGTTAATTGACAGTCTGAAAAGTAAAATTTATTCACACTTTTTGCTCTTTGTTTTGTAGTAAACACAGTAGCTAAACGTTAAACTTGCAAGTTTCAAGAAATATGGGAGTTAAAGTACTTAAAGTATTTATATGAACTTTTACTTTCTCTCAATACTGTCATTGCCATTTAATGGCCACCGAGTGTGGGTAGTCTTAGCCTAATTCCCCAAAACATAAACAGCACCATAACAATTGATGGTAGTTATCACTTTTTTTTTGTAATCTCAGTAGAGAGAAGAAGTTAATAAATAGAGGATGATTTAGCTTCTCTGCTCATTAGAGGACAGTTCAGTAGTTGACTGAAGTAAAGGCATATATATGTCAGCTATTACTGTTTGTGCTTTATTTGTTTTACAAATCTGAAGTAATTTGCTGGCTTATCAGTCCTGAGAATCTCCCTATGAGAATTAGTAATCTTTAGAAGAATCAATATTTCTTGTTTCTTATTTGGATTTGTTTGGAAGCCTAAGGACTCAAAGCCATTAGTTAGACATTCTCAGTTACAACCTACTTATGTTTACCTATCTCAAAAGAGTGTTTATCTCTTTCATCTGTTTAAATTGTAAAGTTTCTTACCGTAATTGCATGTGGAATAGTTTCATTTACATGTACAACAACAATAATTGTTTCAGCAAATCATATCATTGTTCAAAGTTGTTTAGCTGTTCTACCCGGGTAAGGTATTCTGTGAAGTTACTTTGAAAAATAAGTGTTCTAGAAGTGGGACAGAGCTCTTGAGTTTTGAAATTTTCTCGTACTCCGCAAAATTCCTGTTGAATAGAAATACATTTGCCAATTTCACATAACTTTAGAATCTTTCACAACTATTAGTGTGCTTCTACAAGACAGAAAATCCTGATAAACTTTGAAGCCAGTAGCATTTATTATAATTCAACAGCAGAAGTGGAAATATTAACATCTGTATTAACAATCTGAAGTAAGAGCACACTACACATAATGAGAAAAGAAAATATTTTTCAGTTTGTTGCATAGGGAAAAAAAAAAAGGAAAGTGGCAATATGCTTGCTTTAATGTATAGCAGCTAAAAGGAAGGCTTCTGCTGAGAAAAACTGACAATTTTGTGGCAGAATAATTGACTCTAATGAAAAAAAGAAAAAGAAAACCAAGCATTAAAATAATCATGGAAATTAGGTACTGTCTGAAGGTATATAAGTATTTAAGATGTGTCTGTTTTCATTCTGCAAATTATGATTAACTCAATAGGAAGTCACTTTATCTACAGGACTACAGTGAAAAAGAAATTGTAATCAGAGTCAAATATCATAAAACAAAGGAAAAAAAGGAACTGTTTCAATAATTGTACACATTCTGGCTTCAGTAAGTGCTGGGTTGAAGCAAGTGTAAAAACACGAAGCTATCATCTGAGTAGCTATTTCGGTTAAAATTTTAGCAAGTAAATTCAGGTCATGATCTAGCTCCAAAGGATAACCACCTAAATTTAGATAGCAACATGTAAGCTAGGTGTCTAAGCTCCCAGGACAGAAAATAAAGATCTAGGTTTCAATTCTCTAATTTAAACATGGACATCTAATCACAGTTGAGATGTCCAGGATATTGAGGATATTCACACACAATCCAGAACAGTATATTTAACTTTCTCTTAAGGCATTGTCTTGGTTTAGACTAGGCAGATGTCATTATGAGATCTAGGCATAAACATAAATAAGTGATTAAGATGAGGAATCAGGTGAAATGAAGTGTTCATTTAGTGAGCCTGCAACAAACAGTATCAGCTGGCAATTCAGAAATCACTGGGCAAAAAACATGCTAAAGGAAACTAGAGGTTCTGCAGGAAGTACAGCTACCACCAGAACTATTTGAATGGCCTGTAAGAAGATAATCTCTTATGTGTTCTATGCCTCCATGATATTCATGTCTGGAACACCAGAATGAAGAATATAGTTCTGAATACCAAAATGAGCATCTCAGGATTTAAAATTTTAAACCATGGAAAACACCCAATGAAAGAACATTTATGATCCAGTTATTTAGTTGTTGATTGTTAATAATTTTCCATTGCAGAAGCTGACAAATCCAACTTTATCCAAATACATTGGCTCAACATACTATTGTGTCTGCTGGAATAATATTTTTAGTGCTGTTACTCTGAGGGTGGATTTGTTTCTTCTGAGGATATCAGAAAAAAATCTGGGTTGTTAAAAGAATATATGTGTTCATGTCACCATGTATGTGACTGCAGTTATGCAGACAATACCAACAGGTGACTGAAATGAAATGGTTCCTGTTTCAGCTAATAATCAAGTTTTGCGACCAGCAGATCAATTTATTGCAATATCCCTATGAATAAAGGACTGCTGCACTGGAGCTATCCAAGTATTTAAAGTTATTTCATTCCATTGATTGCTTTTGTTAGGTTGTGATTTTTTGGTATTGGTTTATTTTTGTCAGCAATCCTTTGTTTCAACTTCCACCAAAGTGTAAATTCTGGTTAAGGAACATAGTTAGGAAAAATAAAACTGTAAACAGCATCCACAGTAGCTAGCGTTCATCAGAGATAGAAATCAAAGTCTGAGAAATCCCAGGCAATGAAAGATCTAGACAATGACGAGACCAAAAAAAATCGAAAGAAAGCAAAGAAAGGAAGAAATTGGAGCATCTCTTCCAAAAGTAATGTATACTCCAAGAATAATGGAGAGCTTGGAAGCTATAATCAAAATGATATAAAGATTATGCTTACACTTCCAGTAAGCTGGTTTTCATTCTGGATTCAATTGACATGTCAGACAGCATCAGAAAAGAAACTCTGAAAGTTGGTCTGATTAAACAGTTCATGTTAGCTGAAACGTACCTTTGGTGTGACATAATGTAATGCTTCTTCTATTATTATGTTCTACTGACATCTGCACTTTTTCGTCTTCAAGAAACAGATGGACTGCTTGCAGTACGTGACCTGAATTACTGATAATCTAGATTGAAGACTAATTTCATATCAAAAAGAATTAGTAGCCTGGAAAAGCAGCTGAGTCTGGCAGACTATCTACGTCCTAGAAATTGCAACAATAACAAAACTTCTAATTTCAAACTTATAAAACTTCAGGAGGGTGAAAGGGTATTTGTATGACCTTCACTTTTATACAGACTGCACTTCCATCCTTAGGTTAAAGGTGTATCTTAGATTTCAATTTAAATATAGATTTAAGTATGTCCTTTTTTCACTCTGGTCTCCTCTCAGTAGAACTTGAAGGAAGCTAAGTCATTCGTTTGCTGGAGCTGTCACTTGCAGTGTTCTAATAAGTCCTTCGATCATTATTAAGAAGTATTAAAATATTTCTCAATCAGTCTAATTTCTTTCTGATTCACTGTATCAAAAAGACGGTCATTTTGCCTGATTACCTGCAGAAATGAGTTAGCAAGGTGAAACAATTTGTAATGATCAAGTCATGCATTTACCTAAATATCCTTTGTCCCATTCATCACAGAAGTAAATTATGATACTGTACCTTTAACGAATTGAAAAATCGTATTGTTCCTGATTGCTTTGGTCTACTAGAGTCTATGTAAGCGTTACTTAAGTTTAGTATTAGCACAGACATAATAAAATCGTTTCAATTAACAAAATTAATTAAAGAGGAACTTAAGAAATCTGAGGCTGGAGCAGAAGCAGGCTAGAAAGGGTAAAGCCTTTGCAAGCAACTGGTGAAAGTACAAAGCGGGGAGTAAACATTGGACTAGAACAAAAGCAAAGAGCTTGAGCAACCATTTTATTGTGGGCATGGCCTAGGTTTACATACTACAGTAGATATCCAGTTGTTTCAAGTCTCAGGGAAGTTGGTCCTTCAGGGGAGTGATCACGGCATGATGAGGTTACTGGGCAGTAGATGACCAGATGTAACTAACTCCTTTATCTCTTTGGGTGAAATAAATGAAGAAATAGTCAATACGCCTGGAATAGTTTCTAGTTGCTTTCTTGAGATGAGTAATGGATGGTGATATCTTTATGCTCTAAAGTACATAGGACTAATTCAGGCTGCCAAACTTGTATTATTTTAAAGAAATCATAAAAAAATATTTAAAGAGCTTAATGATTAAGCTTTTACCTATACTTTAGTATATTTTAATGGATAGTGGGATGAGATTAATCTCACCTTATTTAAAAATTCAGCTCTCAGCTAATCAGATAAATAGTGTATAATACTTTTGAAGTTGGTGGACAAAAAGAAGTGCTAACCAAGAACAATTCTCAAAGTAAATTTTTTAATCAGGTTACATGAGCTGTACTCTAAAGATGCCTCTGGGTTTTCTGTGAGTATGGGAATAGCTCCATGAAAAAGTTGCTCCACCTACTATGACAGTAAGAGAAGTTGCTGTTTTACCAAACCAAACTGCAATTAAAGACTTCTTCCCCTATATCTCATCAGATCACAGAATACTTTGTAAATCGTCTTCAAAATACCTCTTCTAATTCTGTTTGCCATAAGTATTTGCTATATTTTATTTCAGTGAACATATATTGCAACTGAATGTTAGACAGTGTTTGACATTTTCACTGAATTAAAAATACAAATAACATAAAGCATTCAGTGTTTCTCGCATAACAAACATTAATTCTACATTCCGTATCAATTTAGCTATCATGGTTTCCATGTCTGTTTTCATATCCCGGATTCATTATGACTGGGGAATGGATGTGTTGCCTTACCTCTTTTATACTAAATACATTTAATTTCAGTCAGAAAAGCAAAATCCCCACAATTATTAAGGAGGTGATGTTAAACTGCAGCAGAGAAGGAGTGAAAGCACAGCAAAGGAGAAGAGTGCCTGTAGGATAGCACTTGTTTCTTGGAAATTTGCATAATCTGGGATGAATTCAGCCAACATTCCTCTTTTGACTGCAGAAACAGCATTCAGCATCAGTTGTCCTATTGGCTCTGACTCTGCTTAGGAATGGAGAGTGGTGGGGGATGGCTGTCATACTGAATAATCCTGTTATTACTGACAGTTGAACTGTGTCTCCTGTGTACCCCTTATTCCCTCCAGCAACACAGATATCTAGGAGTAACTCAGCAGAGACAGGGGTGAGTAGAAGAATCCAGAATGCAAAGTGTGTGTACCTCGCAGACACACAGCCTTCCAAATGTATTTAGGAGACATGATTACTATTACTTCTTGAAATTGTGGCATTAACATCTCCTGAAGTGCGAATACAGACGTCACCATTATAAGGCAACTTGAGTATGACTCATTTAGCATTGTAGTTTATGCAATTAAATTGGATTTATCCAACATTTAGACCCCACAATGCCTCTTTGACTAGGGAATAAGTGACCCAGAGAGCCAAGATGTAGCTGACCGATGCATGGGCCAGATTGTGGGAGAGTCTAGAAGCAGTGGCACTTTTGCAAGTGTCTCTTCATTAGAGCAGACATGATTTGACCATGAGGATTTATTTATATAGCTTTTGCTTGTGTGTTCACTTTACTGAACATGTAAAACATTGGATTAATCCATAACAGGGCTAAATTATTAGAACACGAGCTAGCCACGGAGGTTAATGAAAATATAATTAGTACTACTTGTGCTACATGCAGTTGAAAAAAGGGTCATAAATCCTATTAATCCTTCTTAGTTCAGGAATTATTGACCTGAAAGACCATAATGGGTATAGTCTATAGTGTTAGTGAAGTTGAAGTGCAAGCAGATGATATGTTACTGATCATTCATTTATTTCATTTTGAGTATGGAGAAGGGAAAACTGAAGTAGTTTTGCACCATTGTGATGCAGCATAAGCAAAGGAAGCAGTGAACAACAAATGTTTAGTATTCATTCTGTAGTGCCATACATGTGATTCATAAACAGCGCTGTAGCTAAATATCATGCATATTTTTCAGACACAGGCATTCATAGTTAAGATACTTTATGCGCTTCTATAGTATAATATCTTTATAATACCTTACCTCATCCAAAAAAGAAAAAGATAACGTGACAAACACAAACCCCAGTGATCCCATGTCATGTGATATGAGTCTACTAGGTATATCTAAAGACATTTCCCATAACTAGCTATGGGATTAGAAATAGAAAAGAGTACTGTTTAACTAAAAACATTCCAAATAAAAAAGAAAAGTTGCAAATAAAAATAAAAATGGAAAGCCAAACCACAACCATACATCTCTGTCTTTAATTAAAGTCTAATTCACAGTTAAAGAGTATTAAGGTTTCTCTTTCTTTAGGTTTCTTCTGACTACTTGCACCTATTTCTATTTTTGATTATTCATTAAGAATTATCTCCCACAGAGTTCACTACCAGTTAATCTGAGAAAGCTAATACATTGTAAAAGTTAGTTTAGAAACTAAACTAGCAATCCTTAGAAACAATTTTAGAAACAATTAAGTGTAACTGACAACAATTTTTTTGAGTTCACACTCTTTTTGCAAGTGTATTAGGCATCAGATTCTCTTTAGTTCATTCCTGGATACAAGAAAAATATTGCTAACATGAAGCAATGACCCTCTTTGGAATTTCATGTCTATTTTAGAGGTTTTTATGTTTGCTTAGGTTAACTGTTTTAGATATTTTGCACGATTTATGAAACTTTGTTCCATTCCTAGAAACAGACAGTTATCTCATAATCCCCAAAAACATCAGCTGTGTTTTTAACAAAGATATCAAAAATCACGACATCATTAATGGATTTACAGGAGCTATGTTAAGAAATGCATTAAATAACACATTGAAATACTAGTGTAGATTGGATTTGTGCCTTAAAGGGTATTTGGTTGTTGTGGTCAGCCCTAGGGAGGAGTAAATAGTTAATGAATAAAATCATCCCTGTGAAATTTAATAAAGGTTAAATATATCCTCAGATAGTAGTAAAGTGTTAAGTCAAAAGTTAACACCTTGCTGCATTGCACTGCTCAGTAGGACAAGACCAGTACTATGGTATGACAAGATGCGGCAAGATAGAGCACTGTACACATTAGAATCCACTCCCTTTCCTAGACCCCTACTCTTCAATGCTTTGCTTGTAATCACTAATGACATAACTTAAATCGTTATCTTTCATATGCAGATTATGTGAAATTGATATGATGAGTAAGACAAATGCATCCGTTCTTTTTCATACCTGCATCCTCACTGCAGGAGAGAATTAATCAGGAGTGTACATTCTAGTAAGCCAAATAGAAACTGGCCTGTGTAATTTAAAATCAAACTTATAAAATTTATCTTGTTGTGAAGGATGTGTTTTATCTTCTTGTAAGGGTAAGCAATAGGCAAGACATGATTCTAGTAGGCATTCTGCACACAGAGTCTTGGTTGACTGGATAGGAACAAGTGTTTTACATGGTGGCTTAGAGGAACAGACATCATCTCTACTGGGGAAAATTGGATGGTCTTTGCAAAAATTATTAATCATTGCTTTAGTTCTTGACCATACAGCTGGTCCCTTAAAGAAAAGTGATGCTCAGTTATATTTGAAAGCTGGAGTCTTTTTCAGCCAAAAATTGCAATCTGCTACTGGTCACTTAAAAAACTTTAAAAGTTAGTGTGTCTTTAAGCTGCTGGAAATAAAAAAATTAATCAAGCAGAAGTATAAAATGTTGAGCAGGGGGGAGAATACCTTATATTCAAAAATATCATGAGAGAATACTTAGGCCATTACCTTGCAGCTTTGCGTGAGCTCCACTCATCTCAGCAGAGTTCCAAGGGAGCAGAGGACCTGCACATGCAAATGTGTCTGCAGGATTGGACCTATCTGCTGGGAAGTTTGTCTTCA
>NW_009606599.1:91867-130259 GCF_000690535.1 Cariama cristata | reverse complement strand
CCATGTTTAAAGAAAGGGATACTGGTAAGACAGAAAAAGGAAAGCTATGAACCTGACAGAACCTTCCATAATGCTTGTCAAACAGAAAACTCTAATCTAAACTTAATTCAGGTAGTTTCCAGTGCAAAACTAGTGTGAGCTTAAAAACACTTTAGTGTAAGAAAAAACAATATCTGCTATTTTATTACAATTCTAATAGAATTAGACTTTTTTAATTCCTTTTTTTTTTCTATTTTGCATTCTGATTCTAATAATAAAGTTGTAAAAATGATCTTCTAAAAGGGAATTGTATATTCAATATGTTTGTAATCTTATCAGTCTTCTATCTAACAAATGATAATTTTTATACCTATATATTATAAACTGATGATTTTTTTATTGACTGGATAATATGCTTAAAAAAAAAAAAAGGAAATTAATTCATTCAGAACTGAAGTTTATGCCTGAGTGAGCTTCTAAAGTTTTGAAGGCAACTTTAATGGTCTTGTTAAATGATCTCTGCCCAAAATATATTCTAGGTGAATTCGCAATATTTCATTTTGTCAGAGAACAGTTTCAATAGATAATAAAATACAGTTAACTCTTTTAACAAAAAATTTTGCTGAGATCCACTTTACAATACAGGTGGTTTAAGATTTCTGAAAAAATTGTCTTCACAGCATAGAAGATAAGCACCATTCTAAATTCTGACAAGGTTTGAGGGTTTGAATGCCAGTGTAAAAAAAAAATTTTTTTCCCCTTAAAATATTGACCTCTTCACCTTGTTCCAGCATCTGTTTTTAGAAGTCTGGAAAAACGTGATCTTCTATGTATTCTGTGGTACTCTGGGATCAAATTCTGTGGCAGAGTTTGTGGTCTAAGTTCTACATGCTATGTTAATTCACAGTATTTCCATTCCTCCTCATTTTTATTCCTCCATGTAAACACATATTGCTTTATTGATATACAACTGCCCAGGTTCAACAATCACTATTTTTTCCAATGATTCTGTCATGTTTTGCAGAAAGCACAAACCCAAATTACTTTATAGGTATATTATTTGTGTCTAGTAGTACAGAATGTCATTTCCTCGTCTCATACGTCTCACTGAAAGGGCATATATTCAAAGTAATTCTAACAATCACTTAAATAAATTGAGATTCTGGATCACAATCTTGCAGCAGTGGATATAGTGTGTAAAAGATTCTGAAATCACAGATTAAAGGAATACTCTAAGAGGTGGGATTCAGGTCAAGATTCATGTACCTAGGTATAAGAATAACTCACATTCTTACAATTTATAAGTTGAAGAGCTTCATTCAGATGCACATACCTGGTTGTTTGGTATAATTTGAGACGACCTAGGCCATCAAACACTCTACTATGGGACTGACAGGTACGACAAAACAACTAGAAGTGATTCATGCTCCTGTCTGAGTGGTAGCTAGAGGCAGAAGGATGCCTTTTAGTGTCTAAAGACAAACAAACTGATCTCCACTAAGTTGCAATGGGAACTTAGACATCAATTTCTATATTGAAACCTGTACTGTAGACATGGAGGGTGGGTTTCAGCTGCCTAAACAAAGGCACCTCCTGCTATGGGAGATGCCCTGAGGTAGATGAAGCATGCATACAGGGTTGACACACTGACACAAGAGCTATGAGAGGTATGTTCCCTTCTAGGAGACAACTGGATCCTGGGAAGGATGTATTATAGCATCTCCACAGGCACTAGATGGTATTTTTAACTAACTGAACTGATCCATAGTTCTCATCACCTGAAGTGGAACCTTAGATACCTATCTCATATAAGCAAATAAATGCACATAGCTCAGTCTAGTTGCCTACACTCTAGAGCTCATTGAATTCCCTAAGAATGATGTTCTTATGCTATGGGATGCTGCCTGTTTCTAGCTGCCACTCAGAGGTTTGCGTGGATCACCCCTAGATGTTATGTCATATCTGATAGCTCCTGACGTATTTATAAATGGCACTATACAGATATTTTTAGGTAACTGAGTGAAGACTCCTATGTTGTGTTTTAGAGCATTTCAGTACTACAAGAATCTGGACTCAACATTTTCTCCTGACAAATATTTACAGCTATCTGAAACCTCTGAGGCGAATTTATTAATCATTAGGTATCTCCACTACCAAACACATCCTGCAAGTGGGATTTACTGTCATCTTTACATCTGGAACTCCGTCCAAGTGTTCTGAGTCACCACAGATGAGTCAATAATAGGTTCTTCTTATAGACAGAACATAGAAGACGCAACAGTGAATACAAACAAACACTGCAGTATATGGAAACTGCCATATACAATCCCCAAGCGGCTAGATACTGAATTCTAATATTTCTCTGTACTCATTACAGGAACTTTCAGCTTTCTGAGCTGGGAGAAAGGTGAAAAAAGATGGTAATTAGTACTGCACTTTGATGTGGGAGTATTTCCAGTCTTGCGGTTTTGGTTTTTTTTTCCTTCCTTATTTTAAATCAAATTAATTGTAAGCTAAATATTCATTCTTAAAGAGATCTTCTAATTGATCTATGGAGTGTTTATATACATGTACATACACAGACACACACACATATATATGTGAGTTGTACATATAGGCATATGTGAAATAAATGTATACATATATATGAGACGTATGTAATAACATGTTACAACACACTAGTTACTTATTTCTAACAGACTCTATGAAGGATGATTATAATATGCTTTATGTAATCCCCACATTTGATACAACATTTCTGTATTGGATAAAGATAGACAACAATTGAGAGCTGAGGGGAAGTGTTAATGTTCTTTGGTTAAACTTAAGGTTTCAGTGGCTGCTAAACAGGACCACAAGTTACAACCTAAACATATTTTGTTCTTAGTCTGTACTAAGTGCCTGAGCCAGCAATTTTGTGTCTATGCAGTTTTCTCAATAGTGTTAGATAAAAGTTGACCCAGACCGTGGAATTCTCAAAAGAATGATCAGCAGATTTTGCAGTCACTTCTTTTTCAATGCATTATGCAAACTTCTTGGAAAGGATACTAGTTTCTTCCCAACTAGCAATGAGATGTTGTTTCATTGAAACAAGTTAATGAATTACTGAAGCATCATTTTGTGGGCGAAGTCTGAGAAGACTTATTTCATGCTATTAGTTATTATAGACTAATATCTAAAGAGGTTCACAGTTACCAAATACTGACTTTCTGTATCTCTTTCACAATCTGTTGAAATAGTACAGATCTAAGTCATAGAAATGTCACCCAAATGGAAACGTTCCCAGAAAGTGGAAATGAGTTCAGACTATGTTCTGAACATGTGAAAGAGAGGCCTAAACCCTAAATATATTCAACTTTTCAGGTTTAACTCCAGTCAATACTAGAAAATATAGGTCTATGTTCAGTCCTCGTCATTCGGAATAGGACATGATATTTGTATTCATCCATTCTTATAATACTCTATTCAATTATCTTTCTTTTTTTTTCCGACAGTCTTATATTGTATGCTTTTTTAGCTATCCAAACTATGCTATTCACTATTACTGGGAAGGCTAATTGTGTTTAGGCCTTCCGAATGAAATCATTAAAACTAAAGTTATGCCGTGAGCAGATGTTAAAGCCTGATTGCACCCAGGGCTGCAAGGAATGCAAGATAGAAGTAGATACTACTTAGAATCCTCTGGTCCTCCTGATCTCCAGTTGATTTCATACATCAACATTTGGGCTCTCCAGATAGAATGGACTGTAAATTTTGGTGTTAGAATGAGATTTAGCTCAAAGGAAAGACTACATCTTGTGGAAGACTGAGACTTTGTCATCTTACTATGCTCTAGCAGACTGCTTTTAATTTTAAGGACCAATTGCAGCCCAGTTTTCGTTAGTACAAAATGGTCCTGTTTGTCCTAGTATCTTATTTATCCTACACACCAGAGGTTTTATCTGTCCACTATTAAATAATTGCATCAACTGGCTCTTATCTTCTAACTCCATAGATAAAAAAGTTACTCGCTTTTAATTGTAAAAAAAACTTCAACCTTTCTGTAATTTTCAATTCGAAAGTACCATAACCACATTCTACCAGAAACGAAGTATTGCATTAAATATACATCAGACAGACAAAAGGTAATTTCTAAGCTTCTAGAATCTACACCAGTTTGGATTATGTTTTTATTAAACATGTAGAGCACACACTTGCAGTTGGCAATTTACCTGGAAAATATTTGGGGAAGTATAACAGCTTTTAACTAACTCCTCCATCAGACTGAGAAGAACCTCTGTGCACTCTCAGTGGGCTTATACATTCTTTACAGAATATAGCTAACTTTCGTAGTGTAAAATGTAATTTTTTTTAAAAAAATACAGCTCTGTCTTGATCAGACTCCTTGGCGATTAGAACCCAATGGTTATATATTACTCATATAAACAATGTAAAACATATCAACATATACAGTTATTGAGAAAGAACAAGGTGCTTAAAAAAAATCAAAATACACTTGCAGTGGTAAATTCTGTTAGAATTAAGTATATCTCTCTTAATTTAGCCTTTAATTCAGTTGAGATTTGAAGAGTAATGTCACAAGTTTATGCATGTCCCAGGATAAGTTTCCACAGGACCCGGCATGAATAAAGTTTAGAGACCACTGTAGGATTCAGTGTGCTGGTGCAGAACTGCAATTTAGAGCAGTAGCAAGGTCATTAAGGGTTATTCGTCAATCTTCCCTAATGAGCTGCTCAGACTTTTCAGCATTCATGTGTGTTGTTGCTGACACAGGTCTCCAAGATCACGGTTTGTCACAATTGCCAGTCTCACCTGAATTGAAATGTTTTAACCATCTGTACACATTTCTCAGTTTCATGGCTTCAACCTTGTATAGTTTGCATATTCTTATGAGTCTCTTTACTGCCTGAACTTTCACTTTGCAAAACTTCTGTCCTTACACATTGGTGTGTGTATGGTGCCAGTATCACCTCTTACAATGCTCAGTTCACGAACATTCAAATGACTGCTTTAGAAACCCTCAAAAGCTGAGAAGATATGGATGCAGGGTCCTTAAGGACACTTAACTCTAAACACATTGAGAAGATATTTTTTCATCATTTTAATATTGAAACGTTTATGGCACATAAGAAATTTTAATAGATCTGTTTGCAGTTTGTGTTAAAAGAGCTGTTACCTAAGAATTTCTGGAAAATCTATTGCTTTCTGAATTTCTGTATCCTCCAGCTGCAGACGATGAAAGCTGAAAAAATGTACTCAAATGTGACACTATACATTTGTCGTCTTCTTGTGTTCTTTCAACCTTTGCTCTTGGATATAGTCAAAGACATGACTCTGAGCTGAGTGACCCATGATTAAACTTGGTGCAGTTGCATATTTATTATATCCCTGTAAATCTATTTTATGGAAATTGACTTTTACAACCACTCTGAATTAAAATTAATATGAAAAAGAAATACACACAAAGTTGTTAGTTGACTTTTTTTGCATGGGGAAAAGAATTAAGAGGTTCTTAGAAACCAAGTAAAAGAAAATAAGGAAAATCGTCCTTCTGAAATCAGATAACCTGCAATTAAATAGATTAATGAAAAAAAGACAATAAATAAACAATTAAATAAATAAAACAAAACAAAACAAAAATGCCCCAGCTGTTGACTTGAGATGAAGAAAAATATATTGAAGAGAAAGAATTCTGTATCTTGATTTGTTTCAAATTTGCACTCAAAGAGAAGGTAGGAGAGAGAGGAAGGAGAAAACATCTAAAGGTTCCTGGAGACATTCGGAGGAACTGATATTACATATACAGCTCAGCTTATACATGTTCTTTTTTTCCTTTACTGTTGGTGGTATATATGAAGACAAACATGATTTAAACTTGATTAGTGAAAATGCAGCAGATTTTGTACTTCTCTGGTGAAATACATTATTGATTTAAGAAAAAGGAAAAAAAACCCCACTTTAACTGCCAACATTCTTCATCCAACTCCAGCTATTAAAAGCCCATGACCAGGGAACCAGAAATGCAGGTATTTGTATATGCTTCCATGACTGTATACTGGTTTTATTTGTATGCATTCCTTTAATAGTATAATCCAAATGCATTTTACTTGATAAGTTTTTATGCAGATCTTACAACACATTTTTCTACCACATGTTGGAACATTTGTGCAAAAAAACCCCTCATCTTTATGTTTCAAATTTATGGGAACACAATTAAAATGAGAGGGGTCCAAAGGTATCAAGATAATTACATTTTTCTAATCTTACTAAACAAGATAAATTACCTGCAGGCCCTCTTATAAAAGATGAAATCTTCATAATAAGTGAATTAATCAAGCAGCAGCTTGCTACTGCACATGCATTTATAACAGGAATGATTCAAAGACTTATTTTATGGGGAAATTAATGGAAACAGGCTTTTCATTCTTCTGCACCAATTGAAAACCTCAGCAACCAGCTGCCCACTTGTCAAGAAAACAGAAAGAAGCTGGAAACAAAGATAAATAAAAACACCTTTTTCCTGGCACTTTTGAAGAGAAAAAGCAGCTCTCATTTACAGCAGCCATCTGTTTGTTATTTAATATGGGTGAATTACATGCTGTAATGAGTTTGTTTCTGCATCACTCAGTGCAGTGGAACACAAGTTCACTCTCATAATGTGCAGCAGTTTTTAAAAGCTAATCATTTAATTGGACACAATAGTCAATGACAAATGGAGATGTAAAAACTCAGCCAGCTGTAGAGTGAATATGTAATCATTGTGAAATCATATTATTTTACATGCATGAGGACTCCTTAATAGTAACTGATGTTGGTCAGCACTACAGACTCTGAAGAATGGAAGAAACATGATGAAAAGCAGCATTTCAAACCCATTCTCAATATAATTGGGCTATATTCAGGCACATGTTGTAGCTGCCATTAAGTTTAGGTACTTTATCATCTCCAAATTGCTTAGTGGCCTCTCCCAATTTTTGTTTACATTTGCTTTCAACATTTATGGTTCAGTAGGCATGATCTACGGTTTGTTGGGAGTCATCTGATTAGTTTCTGTTCAGGCTGCCTCATAGTTCCCACTGACTTGCTGCTTGTTTTATTTATAATGCTACTTTAAAATAAACAGAGAAAAGTGGAAGGAGTGAATCTCAGGGACAAAAATGGATTCAGCAAATCTAAACTTTGGTTCAGATGGTTTTTATCTTGTGGTATGGAATTTATCTGTTTTCAGAACTTCATAAAGAAGCAAATAAATTTGCAAATGTGTTTTTCTTTAGACTTTTCACTGATTCAGCCAGTCTGTGAGCTGTAACCAATTTCAGTAGA
Organism: Cariama cristata; assembly: GCF_000690535.1. Lineage (NCBI taxonomy): Eukaryota > Metazoa > Chordata > Aves > Cariamiformes > Cariamidae > Cariama > Cariama cristata. The sequence continues at coordinate 122,957 of NW_009606599.1, read as the reverse complement.
ATGTAGCCTTTTTCTGTTTTACTAATTTTACGAATTCTTCACTTGTGAAGACTGACTAAGCATCCTTTATTTTGGCTTAAAAATAAAGCAAGAAAAGCAAATTTATTGTTGATATAACGTATCTCTGGATAGGGCAGGACGGATCTGTTTTTTGGGTAACTATTAAAAGAAGCCAACTTGAATCAGGATTCAGTTTATGTTAAAAGATTCAAAGGTCTAAAGAGATTAGGTGGAGCACATCAGCTTTCTGATAGTGTATTTGAATGTATTTTTCCATCTTATTTCTCGTTACATAAAGGTTTGTGTACTGGGAGGTAATATGGACAGATATATCTAATAAGTTTTAAAATATGAAGAGGTAAGAAGTGAGAAACAATACTCATACATAAAGCTGAAGCAATTAAGTTTATTTCCTCCCTCAAAATTTTAAGGAATTCAAGCCAGGGGAAAAACCTCACGAAGAATGAAAAGGGTATCACCTCAACAGAATTCAGAGAGAGTACTTAAAGTACCAACAGGGGTTTAAGTACCTAGAAAACATGGCAGAAAAAAAAGCTACAGAGTAGAAGAGTAAAAGATAGATTATCTCCTCAGATGTAACGAGAAAATGTGGAAAACGGCTTACTCATACCAAAAACATCCACCCAGGAAATAAGATAGAGAGAAACGCACTGCAAATTGGAAAAGCTTTTCAAGCATACATCACAAACACAACAGGTAGGAAGGAAATGTCATGCAGTTCCTGGTGGATGATTAAAAACCAGGTAAGGAGAGTAAATTATAAAGTACTTTCTAATACAAGAGTTGGAAATAAAGTTCAGAAGAGCTGAATGTGTTAAACTTATTCATGATGCACATAGGATGGAAGGCATAACCATTTGCATAGAGCAAGCAATCACCAGGTAGAGTGGCAATGCCCAAAGAAAAGCTGAATCTATCATAAACTCCTATGTGGCTGACTTTCTTTTTTTAAAAGATGACAAGGAGAAGTTTTTGAATTAGTGCAGGCAGGCTGAACAGTCACACCACTTCTCCACCCATTAGAACCTAACACAGTGTTACATGGCTTCTGCTGCATCTAAGGCTCCATCCCTTCTTCTCTATTCCTATCATCCCCAGTAGCAGCAGTAACAAGGGAGTAAATATAACATTCTCAGTAGTAGGTGGATGGAGATAAAAGTGTTCTATCTGTATAAGAGGAATATGGGATTGAAGCTTGGTCATGGAAGGAGAAAGGAGGAAAGTAACTGTAAATATCACACTCGTAATAACAAAATGATCAGTTTCAGAAAATAGAAGTGCCTTATGTTTTGTTTTTAATACTAGATTCTGAGTTTTGAGGAAATAGACAATGAAATGTATAGAAATTCCCAGGACTGTGTAACATTTTTTTTTCTGTAAGAGAAATAAAGTAACATAGTGTCATCTGATCTGGTGTCCTCACCCAATCTACATGGATGACACCAAGCCATAGTTTGTGCATTACTTCAGAAGGTTTGTCTGAAAGTTGAAATGCACAGGATGGACATGTGTTCCATGAACAATTCATTTCAGAAAAAAACAACACTAGTCACAGCAGAAAAATTTTGAGTGAGAGGAGTGTCAACAGTTCTATTAAGGTTATCTATTTTAATTATAAAGAATATTGCTTATTGAAGAAATTATAAGGAATCAATATTCATCAAGTACGGAACTAAACTTTTACTGGCAAGGTATCTGCATGTGATGAATAAGTGTAAACAGTGGCAGATATCACTGAATCATATCTTATATTGATAGAACATAAACACAACTGAAAGTACATGATTTTTCAAATGCAACTGGCAATTCTAAGGTTGTGTAATTCTTAGGTCATAAGAAAGCATTTTGTATTATCATTTCCTTTCCTTGTTTTACTCAGATAATCATGTAACACTATTAAAACAATGGCATTTGTCAATGGACAATTTATTTCAACAGTTTAATATAGACTTTATCAGAATAATTTAGTTTTTTAAATTGTTTCTGAGATTTTGTGCTGAAGATAACAACCTATAAAACATTTTCTACCCCAAATTAAAAATTGTATCTATTAATTTCCCCATTTCTTTTAAAATCCTCTTAAAATAAAACCACATATTTTAGACAATTGTGGTTTTGACTTTTTCATCTCTCCATTTCTCCCTTTTTCCCTCTCTTTTTTCTGTCACTTCTGTATGGACAAGGAGTTAGTAATAAAGTGTTTTACTCCTGCATGCTTCCTAACTACTACTGGGAGCTATCATATTTAATATAAAAGAAAGTAAAAGAGAAGGTAATCTTCCTTGAAGTGCTATCTTAGAACACCAAGATGTACAAAGTCCTTTTAAGTTGGAAAGAGGCGAGCGCCAATGAGACTCAAATATTTTGATAATTTCCATCATAAACCTAATTAGGTTCTCTTGAGGCAGTATAAGGCATTAAGATTTCCTCACAAATCCTGATGGAAACCTTGCACATTAGCCATACAGATTCCTCTACTATTGGATCATACACACTTTGGAATAAGTCACTTCAATTCTGAAGACATAGAGTTTAGAACAAAGCACCATGACTGCCAATCACTTCCTGAAGTTACTTGTAGATAGTACAGCAGACAGGAATGTACAGTCAAAACTGTGCATAGACGCTTGTGAGCATCTACCCCTATTGAAACTGACCTGAATCTAACAATATCTAAGTAAAAAGGATTTTACTTTCTGCCTTTCTTACTCAGATCTTAGCACAGATATATGGGGAGGATGATAATACTGCAAAGACGTAAAAAGGCTATTCCTTTTGCGCAACTTCAGATTTGGGCCAACAGTGGGTAGCATGTCAAATCAGACCATTATACTGTTGGGTGCAGTTCTAAAAAGTGGTGAGATAGGTGCTCATCTTGATACTCATTTCTCACACTCAATAGTGTTTTAGTGGCTTAATTTATACTCATGTCAGAGTGTATGCATCTTTAAAACTTAATAACAACATTTTTAAAATGTTTGACCATACACCTATGCGTTCTTGAGGATCATGAACATTTACAGGCAGATCTTTATTTTATATTTTCTGCAATCCAGAAAGAAGAAAAAAATGTAGACTGGAAGTCACATAAAATTCAATTTTTTTTGTTTCAGATAAAGACTGGCTTACAGTCAAATTTTAAACACTTCTTGGCTATAGGGGAAAAAAAAAGGAAAAAGAATAAAAGGAAATGCCATAGACAACAAACTTAGAAGAAAAAACTTTTTTCACTTCCAGAGGAAGTACCGGCCACAGAACAAGATCGGACTTTTCAGATAATTACAGGCTAATGTTACATCTAGTCATTCCAGAGATGAGGTTTAAAAATAAATTGATTCACTTGCGATATTTGCAATAATGTTATAATGGCATTTATTTAGTAGGCTTTAGATAATAAAAGAAGGGCTGGGTCTCAAAGAGGCATTACTGTGACAATGATCTCCTGCTCATGTTGAGGTTTCCACCTACAGGTGAAAGAAAAATCTCACTTCCTTTCAACAGAATATCTGAAAGTCTCACCTAATTGATCACTTTAGTAATTCTTACTTCTAACTTGAAGGCTATAAAAAGATTCAAGATTTATTTTTTTTCTGATAGGATTATTTACATAAACTTTATATTATACATTTATTTCACAAAATAATTTTATTATATTTTATCTTAATTAACTGCATTAATCAAATAATAGTTTTAGTTAAGCTCTTGCAAGATCTTTTTAAAAATAATTTATTATTGTGGGATTGTTGCTTTGAACTTGTTTTTTTTTAATTCTTGCCTGTGGATCAGAATTTTTTGTATGAATTTTCCTTCTCAAAGTAAAACAGGTTTTCAACATAATCTTTTGCATTTTTAAATGTTTGCATGAGGCCCCTCTATAAGCTCTAGACTGGGCTTTGAAAGGTGCATAGAGGACATTTATGAGAACACTGAAACAGAATAATTGCTTAACTGCTACTCAAAATGCTAGTTTAAATCAGAGCTGAGTGCCCAACATGCTTAGACATCTTCATGAATCATGCTAGAACCTGCCATTATGTTTAAGTGCCAACATATTTATGAAAACCTAAGCCCTGTTGACTGTGATGATGAGTGCTTTAACAAGTAGAGACACAAGAGAGATTGTCTATTATTTTAGATTTCAAAGAATTCAAAATAAATAGACTCACTGCCATCCACTATTTTACTAGGTCAAGTAAAACCTTCAGATTACAAAAAGAACTGCACCATAAATCTGTAGGTGGACATGAGATTCAAAAACATGAGTCTATTTGTAAAGATTAGTAAGTTATTCTACACATTCATGCATTTACCTTTTATGGCGAGTGAGAAAAGGAACATTAGATAACTTTCACATAAACCTAACATCAAAATTAGAATAAGGCACCTGAAATTTAAAAGAAGTCTGAACAGAATCTCACTAGATGTTCAACTGCGTAGGACCAGTTCAGGCCAAAAAGAAGTGACTAGATATTAGCTCAGACAGCTCATTCTTTGTAAACTGAACAGTTTTGGTTTTACCTTCCTTTTGTTACCACATAGGAAGAGTAAAATAAATGGAAGGATTTGATCAAACAAAAAAGAAGCACAAGTTAATATACTGGGAAGAGAAAGACAAAACCAAAACCAAAATGTAGTCTGCAAAATTGGAAACGTTTATTTATTACTGGAATATTAAACCATTTTTGCACTAGGCAGTTTAACCATGCATCTAAGTATTGGAAATGATCCACTATGTTCTTTTAAAAACTTCCGGAATGTGGTCATTGGCAATGCAGATATTGGCATTATAACCAATTTCCTTTCATAGTCAATGAGTGATTAGTGCTCATCATTACTATTTGCTCTTTAAGAACTGCCCAAATATTCCAATTTAAAAAATGGAAGCTTTTAAACTGGATGCCATAGATATGAGAGAATCCTTCTTCCTGAGTGCTTGAATGTTAATAAAAACCTCCTAAAATAATACAAAAACTCTCAACCTTTTTATTAGTCTAAGACTAGGACTGAAACAAATAACTTTGGCAGCTAAGTCATATTTCTGAAAATGGGCACTGGCTTATCTCTTCCAAGTTCTGTTGCGGTAGGTTTTATCAAACCAAAGGTGGGAGTTTACTCTCTAGGCACCAACATCTCAACCATTTATTCTATGTCTTCTTTTTGTAGTCAGTGAAGAGGAACATACACTGCTAAGAAGTACTTTGCCCAGTGACACCTGGAATGCAAACTACGTGGCCAGTCCCTTTATGGATCTGGGCCTTACAGTCAGTAACAGAACAAGACATGACAGGCAAATCTCAATACAAGGGTGACAAAGACAAAGATGACAGTTATGGGAATCTAAAGTTTTGTAGCCTCCAAGGGTTTATTACTGTTTTATTTTTTTGGATAAGAGAAAGTGAGGTACTGGTGAATCACCAACAGACCACTTGCCTAGAAAGACTGTTGCTTAAGACTTGTTTGACAAAAAAGCTCTCGGTAGAGAGTTTTATGTATGTATTAAAATATGTATCATGTTATATTACAGTTGATGTTACTGCATATTATTAATCTGTAAAGAACAAAGCAAGCCTGTTCTAGATAAGTCAGGACTGATGTTTTTATGGTATTTGAACCGACATTTTGCAGGCACCACAGATTCAATTAGATTAGCTATTTCAGTATCGGTTGAAAATTATAAACATTTCCCCCAAATGTGCTCAGTATATTGTACGTTATATGACACAATGTTACTTTATAAAGTCTGGTAAAATGCCAAACAGAAATGATCCTTTGTTTAGGCACCAGTGCATGCTGTCTATAAACTTTCATGCCACCTGCATGAATCTGAGAGCAGAATTCATAACCACATAGATGCTGCCTAATCTAGGGTAAATCTTTTACTCCCTTCTAGTGGGATCTTTGTCAGCAATGACCCAGAATGACAACCAATCATTGAAACAAAAAACTTGTATATAGAGACTGAAACATTCAGCAAGTCTGTCCTCCTCCCACTTGATGGGTACGTCTCTACACTCAAAATGTTTCTAACTGAATGTTTGGACACATTATGCTCAAGTCTTACACAGATGCAGAGAAAAGGGAGGCATTGTATTTCCATTTTCTGTGTCTTTATCTTTCTATCCTTAGAATTACATGGACAGATTCTTAGCAAGTGTGAAACTCTGCAGAGCCATGAAGTCCACTGCGAAGCATCTTTCTCACTGTTATCTGCTCAGAGGAATGCTTATGGCTGAGAGTTTTTAGCATCCCAATTATTCTTTAGCAGAAGAATTCTCTTTTATTTTTCGTAAACCAGACTGCTGTAGACATACATCTAGTTGTGTTCTTATTTATCTTGACAACACATCTCCTATAGAGCCCTTTTAGTGCTGTAGCAGAAAACTGTCCTGAAGTTACCTCACAGTATTTTATTTCAACATTATTTGTACCTCTGATCTTTGCCTCCAAATAGTGTTCATCTATTACAAGTTTGGTTTAGGATCTTTATCTTTTAGTGTGTTGTGAAAACATCCTGAATTACACTGTAATGATTTGTTTTCTATCTTGTAATTGTATGTTACAGGTAAAAGTGTGACTAACCTTAACTGAAACTACAGGATGAATGAAGAACCGTGTACTCTCTGTCCTTCAGTGCCTGTATAATGAACCTTAAAACATGGAGAAGAATAAGGAGTGGCAAATGTTATATTTTCCCCTGGAGTGAGTAATTCTAGGGGGTATTGAAAGGACAAGCATAAGGCATATATGGAACTTCAATTCTGCCTTCTATAATATGCCAAACAGGGCAATTCACAAGAGGGAAGACAAGCCATGTATTATAAAAGGTAGCAGTAAAATGACTTCCCCCTACAGCAAAGGGAAAGCAAAAAAAGAATTGTGACCATCTGTCCCTGGGCTCCTCCTAGCACAGGACTAAGTTTAAAAGCTCAATCTCTCTCTGTGTGAGTAGGGTTTTTAATCTGCTTTAGCTGCTTTGCCTTTGGAGTGAATTAATAAATTTTGCTGATGGAAATAGGATGTCCAAGATTCTGTCTGACTAATGTGGTCACTATAAACAGTGGTGGATGTTTTTCTCAATACTTGTTTACAAAAACTACAAGATAAATAAGGCAAATACACAAAGAATAAGAATGAAAAACTTTTAAAATTACAGAAGTTAAAGGAAAGCAAGAGTGACAAATGAAAATAAAAAAAAAGCAGTAGAATCAATAGATATGCTGATCTACTCAGTTTTATGATGGAACTTCAGGGGTTTGTGCTGAATTTTGGCTATTTCATATGTCCTAGTTATAATGGAGAGATGATATAGACTACAGTAACTTATGGGGTTTATCTCACACATGTGAGTGCCTCATAACTTATTAGTACCAGAAGCCATAATGAGTTATGTCACACTTCTCTTGCATAGCCTCCAAAGCTTGTAACTCACTACAAACCATGAGTGCTATCATTAATTCAGCACTTTTTCAGCTGTAGAGATTCATATCCAGATTTTGAGAATTTTTCTTGTACTTCAGCAGTGATGCATGAAAACTAGAAATTAATACAAGAATGTAAGCCTGGCGTAAAGACTCTGACCTACCATTCTCTGCATAGCCGAGAAAGTACTTCTCTCTTCAATATAATTAAATTAAGGAAGTTTACAAGTTCTATTCTTAAAAGAGTAAGGTTTTCAAGATGGAAAGTATCCACTGGTTCTCAATGACTTTCATAAGACCTAGATGGTGGTCTGCAACTAAGAAATTGTCTTAATTCTTTCATGAATTTATGGTCCAGAAACATTGAAATCTAAAATCCTTTGATCTCTGTTCACCCTATTTCTGGGTGGACTTATCTTTTTTTATTATTTATTCTGGCTATATTTTTTAGGCTACAGTTAAAGATCAGACTGGTATATTATGAAAGTTTTTATATGGAGGTAACACTGTACTTTTAAATATAGTGAAATACGAATTTAGAATACTTATAGGGAAGCTGAGTTGACTGTTTTCATTAGGACTCACTGTACACTACTGTATGTATTTAGCTACATCCGCTAAATGCTAAAGAATAACTTCAGTGGAATAATTCATGATTTACAAAGAAGTAAATGAAAAAAAATTTGTGACCAGTAATTTCAGCTTTTCTAAGGCCCTATGCAAGTAACTGGAATTTCTCCTCACCACCATTATAAGTATTTTGGTATATATTTGGAAAATAAAGCCAAAGCTTACATGGAATTACACAGGTAGTTATTGTTACTTGTTGTTGTGTAAGTTGTTGTTTTCTTGTTGTTGTGGTGGAGAGTCTATTAGCATGTGATTTTTAGATGGGTAGTCTAGTTACCAGTTCTTAGTTATCCTCTGTTGATTTTTTTCTAGTTTAGTAGAACTAGAAAACTACTAAATAGTAGAACTATCATTTAGAAAAATGAGGAGTGCCAATTTATATAACTAAAACAGTAAAAAAACCTCTCTAGCACTTAAAAAAAATCATTCCTGCGTTATTTGAAATTTCCTGCCCTTCTTATTTTTATTATATCTCTGATAGTGGTCATTTGTCCTACATTTCAAAGGGCAAGAGCTTATGATTGTTTTCTGGCACTGTTAAGAAGTACATTTCAAAGGATTTACATGATTTAAAAACTGTATTGACACAGGAATAAAGAAGTTACATTTCAGCTCTTTCTCTGAAGAAGGAATATGTGACCTAGACAGGACAATGTGCATCTCAGAAACAGGGCTTTTGCTTTGTAGGATGCCTTGCTGAGGGTTCAGACAGGCAATCTAATAGGCTTAAAACTCTTGCTCAAGTAGTTCCACTTAATGTTAAATGTTCCCCCAAGATTCACAAAATGTGATTGTGCATGTACACAGCATAGGTGTAACTTATACAGGTGCATCCTGCATTAATTACAATTTAGTCTCAAGAAAGTCTATGTTCAAAGAACAACAACAAGATTGCAAAGTAAATCTTAGTAATTTTAAGTAATCTTCAGGCTTAAGTAAAACATAAAAGAATTCAGTTGGATGCTACAACCTTTAATCTGCCACACAGGGTATATGAATTATGCAACCATACCAATAAAAACTTCTCATAATGAATAAACTCATGAGGTAGATTTCAGATTTCTCAATCAGCCCTAATTCTAGTGATTCTTAGCTTTTAAGTGTTTAACTTTGAAACTTCAAGTTATATCTTCTTAATGTATTTTTTGTGGGATTTTTAGCAGATGCATTAGTGTTTTATCACACAATTCTATCATATGATTACTTGATAGCGACAGTCTTGAATGCTGCTCTTTTAGCACTTTAGCACGAACTCCTTGAATTAAACCAGTTGATGGCTAAAAGTAGAGTAGTTGTGTTCTGTGAATTAGAAAGGGATCATGTAAAACATCAAAAGGACGGATACCATCCACAGAGAGTCTAAACAAGACCAGATATGACTTAATAGATCAGGTACCAAGGATGAGCCATTTCTGTCCAGCCTGCTATCTTTTCTCCAGAAGAGATGAGTGAACTTAAGAGAGAGCTTCGTCAGCTGCATCTTCTTTTTCATGGTCAACTCCAAGCCAATAGAAATGGGAATGATAACCACTTTTCCCACATACGAAGAATGACTGCTTTCCCTGATGGAGAAGGAAAGTTTTCAGATAGAAGGTATGTTATCTGTGCCATGTCTCATCACAGATGTAGGTAGAGAAACAATAAGGAATAAAACTGTGGTTTCTGTGACTGGCTTGTTTCTATTGAAAACCAGGAGAAGTCCCATCCTTCAAGCTACAACGTTAATAAGACAGGTTACCCAGGGGAAACCAGGGTAAAAAGGTCCAAAATGTTGGTCTGCTCTAATCAAGATTTGGATTGCATTATTAGTTTTTGTAATCTTTTAGGAAGTAGGAGATTTCAGAAAAGATTATACAGGAAAAAAAAAAAGTAATATCACCGACTAGAAGAGAGTCTAGCATGCAGCTCTCTCAAGTCAATAGATAGACTAGCTTAATACATAGTACTGACACAAATTATTATCATCAATGAGACTATTTCCCAAGAATCTTCTCCAAGTTTTGTAGAATGTAATCTAAAGCAAATGAGATGAGAAAATAAGGTGTATGCTTACAATTCAAGATAGATTTGTTAATAAGCCATGAACGAGGTGCAGCAGGTAAAATAGAAATCCTTGGGAACCTGGAAAATCCAAGTAGATACTTATAGGACCAATCAGATTCACTTTTTTTTTTTTTTGATCACAATATAATGTTTCTGACACATTTCAGAGGATTTTTATTTACATGTAAGTGAACTTAACTATGGATAGATATTTGGGAAAAAAATGTCAAAGAAGGGGGAGACAGGTATATGTGAGTGGGTGCACTCTACTATTGACTGACACTTTCAGAGAAGAATTAGAACTCTTTTGGTTCAGAGTAAGTATTAAACAAATATTTAAATATGCAGAAACTAGTTTAATCTAATTTATAATTATACACAGTATATTTTCTCTGTTAAAAAAAAAAAGAGAAATAAATAACTTCCTATGCTAAATACAATGAACCTAAGTCAATATATTTATCCCATTTTTATTATTGTTAACTCTCTTATGCAAGACATGAACTGAAGTAATAGAATTTTTATAGAGTTAGAAAACTTGGGCCATCTTGCTGGGTGAGCAGATATATATATATATATATATACATGTGAAGTTTTTCAAACCTGTGAGCCATGATGAAGGAGCTTAATTAAAGTTCATGGACAAATTAAAAGTGAGAAAAAAATAGAGCAGCGAGAAATACATTAATTAAGAAAACCTGTATCTTAAAGAGAGCAGACCCAAGAGTATCAGTACAGTAATAAGTAACAGCAGGGGTGACCATCAGGCAGAAGATAAAACGGAGTAATATGGGGCAAGAAAGCAAGCTGTCCAGGTGTAAAGTTGTTATAAAGTCCATTACACTGTGGCTCAAGAAGAGCACTGAAGATCTCCAAATGATTTGTCTGGGAAAAGCTATTCTCTACCTCCATCAAGGAAAGGTCCCATGAAAGTATCTCCTGTTTGATATCAGAATGATTTTTGGTTATCTTTGTCACAGCAGTACTATAACTCTATGTTCTTGTATGTCTTTTCTTTGGCTTTCAGAACTGTTTAATAAATAAAAGACAAGGTGTCTGTTTAACGTAAAACAAATAAAGAGTACTCTATTTCAGTGAAGAGAATAGAATTCTGGTACTATTTTTCTGTAGTGTTTGTAAGGCTAACTTTCTAAGAAAGCAATATGCTTTTCAGGACAATTTTATGTTTTGATCTTCCAAAAACTGCTCTGATTTTTATTTTCTGGATTCCCTACAATTTCTTCTGAATTTTTTGGAGGTCTTCTCATTCACTTATGGGTCGTTGAGGTTTTTTTCTTCTTCCCCTCCCCTGTGCCCCACCAGGTTCATGAGTGCATGACCTGAATATACTGGTCTGTAACTGGGTAGAATCCACAGGTGGCCACCATAGTTTATCTCCAGAGAAGAAATAGGTACTTCTAGAATTGGTTCATTTAATTTTCCTGTATACATATTTCTGTCTGTAATAGGTAGTTCATCAGAGATGCTTACACTATGCTTGATGCTTGTTGAGAGGAATCTCATGCTGTTTCATGCTAGTGGAAAGCTGATGAAAATTTGCTGTTTCAAGTAATTAATATTAACAATTTTTATCACAACTATAGCTGTCATTCTGTTCTGTGGTGACAGTAGTTGTAGCAAGGCTGTGGTAAAGACAAAATAGGCAGCAGATCAGAGACCATTTTGTAGCCCCTGTTAACTTCCTGCCCTGACAACTGCTTTGTTTATGCACAGAGACGGCTATAATTTAATACATTGTCTAGAAATTTTCAGAAATCACTTGAAACAGTTATTATTTGTCAACTCAGGGCACGAATTCAATTATAATTGTGGTGCTTTTAAGAAGCTGTTTGATTTTGGACTACTGATCCTGTATCTAGTTAAAATTATTTGTCAGGCTGGTTCGTGCTGAGAAGAAGCTCAACATGACCTGGCAATGTGTACTTGCAGCCCAGAAAGCCAACTGTATCCTGGGCTGCATCAAAAGAAGTGTGACCAGCGGGTCAAGGGAGGGGATTCTGTGTCTCTACTCTGTACTCTGCTCTGGTGAGACCCCCCCTGCAGTGCTGCCTTCAGCTCTGGGGCCCCCAACACAAGAAGGACATGGACCTGTTGGAACGTGTTCAGATGAGGACCATGAAGATGATCAGAGGGCTGGAGCACCTCTCCTGTGATGAAAGACTGAGAGAGTTGGGGTTGTTCAGCCTGGAAAAGAGAAGGTTCTGGGGAGACCTTATAGCAACCTTCCGGTACCTAAAAGGGACCTACAAGAAAACTGGGGAGGGACTTTTTACAAGGGCATGTAGTGATAGGACAAGGGGTAATGGCCTTAAACTGGAAAAGGGTAGATTTAGAGTAGATATAAGGAAGAAATTCTTCACCATGAGGGTGGTGAGACACTGGAAGAGGTTGCCCAGAGAAGCTGTGGATGCCCCATCCCTGGCAGTGTTCAAGACCAGGTTGGATGGGGCTTTGAGCAAGCTTGTCTAGTAGAAGGCCCATGGCAGGGGAGTTGGAACTAGGTGATCTTATTAAATATTAAATATTCCTTCTAACCAAAAAATCCTATTATTCTATGATGCAAAAATGGTAATAAGCATGTGATACTTGTTTCTTTTCCTCACATTCTTCCATCAAAAGAGAGGATTGGAGAAGAGGGCAAATGCCCCTCAGTACCTATAGTACCAGCTATTTATATATTTCATATATAAATATGAAATATTTATAGAAATTTAAACAATTAAGAAGTGGAACTTTATAGAAATAAAAATAAATCAGAAAAGTCCATTTTTATTTTTATATATTTTTTATATAAAGCCCACATTTATTGACACTATGTTCAGCCTGTTGTTATCACATAAAACAGCTTCGTATCACAATTCTGAAGCAACTGAAAATCCAGCTGTTGTGATGCTGTAAGTATAACATTCTTCTCAGATTTTCAGGATATCCAAGAACCTATCTTAATGTGACATTTAATATTTTACTTCATTATGTAGCTAAAATGAACTACAGTGTCCTTGCAGATTAACAGGACTTATTTACTGGACTTTTATTTTCTCATGGACAATACACAAAACAACCTCTCATTTTTTGGAGATCATGTGACATTTATACCAAACAGGTATAAATATGGGTGATTTCTTTTTCAAATTGTTTCTAAACCTTTTCCCCTCCTCACTTAAATCCAATATTTATTTTAACCTTGAGTTTCTTAAGACCTGAAGTAGGGAGTTTCAAAGTGTTTTAAAAATCATATTCTTTTTAAATCTTACTCATTTGAATGCAAGTGCCTTACAATCTCAAACAGTGTTGGTTGTTCTCATTGAAGTTTATAATGCCTTAGATATTCAAATCAGCTTTATGCCTTCCATTTGTTATGCAAATTTGAAAACTTTATATATCACATGGTTTATCTACGTTAATACAGCTTTCACTAACAGGACTTACAGGAATAGATGTATACTCTAAAGATGCACATCTTTAGTACCTTGAATTATCATAAAAACATAAAAATAGTGTGTATTACTCTACTTTAATCAGACTCATTTTTATGTGGTTGTTGAAAGCCCTTTTACATTCCATTCCGTTTCTGGAGATCTGTGTATAAAACCAATTCAGAAAAAAACAAAGTGAAGACACCTGCTGGCTTATAACACAAATACTAAAATATCTTAGAGCCTGCTGAAAGGAGAATTGGAACAATATGTCATTACTGAAGGCTCACTTGCAAGTTCTAATGTATTATAATGAAAGCAGTACGACAAACCTAATGAGACAGTGAAGATTTGGGTAATTGTTCCTACAATGTATGGTAACTTTTCCAGCAGTTATTGGCAAACATAAAACCTAATGAGATTTTATTAATTTAAATGCAGTACATCTGCAAAACATTTCCTTAGTTGCAGTCTCCTCTGATAATCTTCCTTCCCACATGTACTTGATCTTTTTAAGTTAATTGTTCTGCATAGCATACTTTCTAAACAAAACATACACAACGCTTAACATAAATGTGCATTAACTCATTTTGCCAGGCTTACTTTTTGTGGGTACAATTTCATACTGGTTGGATAGACTACAGCTTCTTTCCTGTCTGTGAAAATGTGTATAATGAAACTTGTATTTTTACGTGGAATTTGATTAAGGCAGTATCTTCATATAAAACCCAATTTTGTCACTGTTCTTCACACTACTCTTTCAGGAGTCCTATGGAAGCAATTCACATTTCAGAAGAGTAATATTTACCATGACTGAATAAGGTCAATACAGTCACACTTTAGAACTTCAATGTTTTTTTCTCTGCAAGCTTGTTGATAACTAAAACATACATCATGTTTATTATCTGGCTTTTTATTTCCTCAGCTTAATAAAGCTAAAAAGTTTTAAGGAAGATTTCATAAATAATCTACCATCTGATGTAAAGTTTAATTGCGTACTTAACATTTCTAACTCTAACCAAGCATGAAAGCATCAATAACTAAATTTTGCTATTATCATTTCTTTGAATAACTAGTGATTAAACTTCACTTTGAAACTGTGATATTCATCAGGGTTTTCATCGAAATGTTGATCTTGCATCATTCTGTAAGTTTTGTTTTTAGAATTCTGGCATCTCTTCATGGCAACCTCATGAGCAGCTCAGGTTCAACTTGTTTGGAAGAGAGGTCTTATTCTTTCCTTCTAGATATCCCTTCTGCTCTGTTTTAGCCATCAAAGTGTTTCAAGTACAGAAATTGAATGTTGTTTTTGATCTGAACCTCCTTCTGGATACTTATATTTGACCTATCTAGGATCTTTCCGCATGTTAGTTTTGAAACAAGACCAATTTTATGCAGTCACATGTCTTGAATTCATTTGTTAAATGTTCAGATAATCTCTCTTAATGCTTGCTTTCATACTTTTGCTACAAACACCTGTAAACCCACACCACTACCTTCCTGGAAATCTCTTCAATTAGAACTACAGAAGGTATCAGTGAACTTGTACTATGCTTATTACGTGTAGACAACCACCAAGTATGACAATGCTCTTTGATGTTTGTTTTGGTTGGTCAGTTGATTGTTTTGGGGGAGTTTGGGGTTTTTTTGGGGGGTATGTATGCTTTTGTTTTGTTTTTTAATATTTCAGTCATCTTTTATCTAATTTTGATGTTGCAGTTTCCTTGGAGTAGAAGCTATCTTCCTGCCTCATGTTTGTGTTATGTGTGTACTTAAGTGATATAGGTGAATTCATCTGTCATAAATAACCATGACATAGATATATAAATCTAGGCTAGTTATCTCATGCTGTATACTCAATGGAAAGCAATAGGCACCTCATAAAAGAGGCATCTAGCAAAGATCAGATGAATTGCCTTCTGAAAGCACTATTTCTCTCCACTGCCTGTAAAAGCAGACATTGTTAGCTAGCTTAGACCTTGATGTTACAGTTGAAGTATATATATTTCAAGTGTGATGAATCCCAAACATAATATTACAAAAAGCTTCACTCCCTTCTATTTGTAATTCTATATACTTAATCTATTTCTGTAACCTAAGAGATATCTTTCAAATAAATTAATTTCATTTTTTTAATATGCAATCTTTCTTTAAAAAGTATGCAAAATACTGTCTGTCTGTAATTCTTTTCATAAAAAACAAATATATACAAAAATGTTATCATTGTCATAATGACTAATTTTTTACTCAATCACTCAGAAAGGCACTTCAGATAGTGCTGATTTCTGGTTCATTTTCTCCATTGTATTTAGTGTTGGATCTTTTTCAAGTTACAATGTCATAAAAGGATGACAAGAAAAGTCTTGACTTTGCAGTCTTGGATGAAAGAGCATTTCTGGATGAAGGTACCCTTAACACAGTGCCAAATCATGGCACAAAAAGCAATAGAGCTGTCATGAAGTTCAAAAATTATATTGTCTCTGCTAGAATAACTGGGAAGAGATCATATTCACTTTTCCCTTGAGTTTTGCAGGTCATTTTGGATTTATAGCACAGCTTTTTATTACAGTTTGTAAAACTTTTAGGGAATGTAGTCATCTTCATCAATTATTCTTGCACTTGGTCAGATAGTCCTGCACCACGATATCACAAAATGTGCCAAAATTAATTAAATAATTTCTCTTAATTGTGCATCATACTCTTTCATGCCCTTCATACTCATTTTAAGAGATAGAACGCAGACAGGACTCAAAGCCAAAGTGAGCTGCATGTTTAGAAAGTACACAGCACCTGGGTCTGCAGGAGGCACTACCAACAAGGGACGCCTTTCTTGTAGGCAAATTCTAATTGGAACCATATCTGACCATAGCAAGATTCTGATCTGAACCCTTCACTCATTTGGTGAAACTATGGAAAGTAATCTCTTCTTCTCTGGCTAATTCTCCTAGCTTATATGAAAACAAAAATTTCTACAAAATGTCTGACTTCCCCAAGTAAGAATAATTTGAATTGGGAGTGTTTGGGGATATGACAAAGGGTGAAATCAGGAAGTAACTCTCTGCCTATGGTACTAGTAATCATAACTGCTAAGGATTATGCAGACTAGTAATCTACTGCTGTCACAAACTTCCTAATAGAGATGAGAGCATCTGAAGCCAGATACAGCATTACATAAACACTCTCAACCAGTTTGCAATGGCACATCAATGCCACCATCTTTTTTGCTGGTAACAAATTTCTTTCAGTTTCTTTCCATTCCTGTATTTGAATGTTAAGTTAAAACATCGTATATTTTTATAAGAATTAGATCAATACATTTTTGTTATAATGATTCTCCTCAGTTCTAGTTCCAGAAGCACTGAATATATCTGAAAAGACAGCTTTAGAACTAAAGCTTCAGTAGAAGTTCATATGCAGAGCTTCCCAGTAAAATATTCTGGACATCTCAGTTTGTAATCTTGCACCACTTGCATGACTGTATACAACCAAAAGGGGGTGAGAAGAGTGTCTGCATTTAGCAAGCCCCTGTGGGCTAATTGTAGAGTAAAGTATATTAAATAACCAGTAAGAAAAAAAAAGGAAGATAGTCTGCCAGCCAGGACAACAGCCAAGGGAGACTTAATCAGCAACTGGCAGTCTCCTTTTTACCCCAAAGAGTGCATAAAATAAGAAAAGTCTTGGAGGTCTGCCAGGGAAAGTGAGCTCTGAGGTTAGTAGATGCATGATAGTTTTCACTTTTCTCAAAAAAACCCCCGTAGATTCACAAGATTTCCCTTTTATATTATGCATTATTACTATTATTATTATTACTATTTTATTACAGAAAGGAAAGTAATGGTAAATCACACCTGAAATGTTTGATTCAGGCTAGTTGATGTTGGCAGTGACCTCTGGAGATCTCAAAGCAATATGAAATTCATTTTTAGATCAGGTTGCTCAAGGCCTTTCTCCCTCATATGCCACTCTCATTTCTACTGTCATTTTTAAATGAAACTCCCATAATCTCCTTCACCTGAGAGATTAGTTTTGCCTTCCTGTTCTTCTTCCTGTGCCTTGGCTGTACTCTTTATTATATTATATTTAGTATTTTGATTACAGAGAATGTACTTATGCTTTTGCATGACTGAGGCATCTGGTTAACACTGGACCTAGCCTCAATGCAGCACCTCCAGGGCTCCAGTCTCTTTTAAACTCAGCAGTTTTCCAACCAGAGAAATCCCAACAGATTAGTAGCAGGTGCTCTATAATGTCCCATATCTATATATAGGTTAGATGTGAACAGCCAACCTTATTTTTCCTCTCCAGCAGCCACGCAGAGCCAGCTGCCCAGCAAGTGACGAATGTTCTCTGCTATCCCTATGTAAGTCAGGCTAAATATGGCCATTGTCTGACTTCATCTATTTGCATCTAAAAGTAATAAAAGTAGTCCCAGTGGCAATCAATTAGTAAAGAGACTGCAAGTGAGACGATCTAAAGTGCATGATAAATGCAATTGGTCACTAAGCTCTTTAATTTATCACATAGATATCACCATCACCTACATAACGTGTATGTGAAAATATCTCTCTTAGTGTAACCTTATTTTAAACACTAGGGACACAGTGATTCTACTGTACTCTACTTTTGACTGTGTTTGTAGTAGAGAAATCAAATGTATTTAGTACCTCACTTCTGGTTCCTTTTTTCCTTCCTTCCAAGATTTTGGTGAGCATTTTGCCCGACACCATCTTTTGGTTCTTACTAAAATCCTCATCCATGTTCATGACACATTATAAACTGCTGAATACAGAGGATTGTATATTTTTTCTAATACAGATAAAATTTTGAGTGTTATATGTATGCCTTTCTGTATGTATTCTTATTCTGTCTCAGTCTGATTACAGTATGTGTGTATATTTTATAATGTGTTGAAATAACACCCAAATCTGATTTATCCGCAACTTATCTGATTTTCGTGCAAAATCCCCATTGCCAAAACTTGTAAAACACAACCTTACCTCTATGTACCATATATTCTTTTTTAACATGTGAAATTTTGTAGCTCTTATTACTTAAAAATCTGACCTTTATTAGAAAGTAATATAGTTTGGTACTCAACAGGAATGACCTACCAAATCAAGAACAGATGATCACGTGCTAAAACCAAGACTTCAAAAGGGAAACTAAATTTTCTGTCTTTTTACTGAGACATGTCATACCTAATTCACATGCTGTTTTTATAGTAGTAGAATAATGTGCAATAAATTCATAGCTTAAACACCACTCTATTCCAGAATAATCAATCAAAAATGACAGCTGATTGATTTCTTTTTTAAAATGAGAATTTTCTCATTGTTTAATTGATTTTAATATTCTTCAAAAGGGGATTTGAAAGTCATATGTTTAAAGAAAGCTTATTTGCAAAGCTAGTGTATTTTTTAACATAAATACAGAAACATGACTGATTTTAACTCCTAGTGTCTCTTCCCTTCTTATTCAACAATTTCAAATTCACAGCCAGCATGTATATCAATACTATTAGAGGACTTGTCAAGAAGTTTCAGTTTTAAAAGTTTGCAAAAATTTTCTTGTTGACTATAACTTCTTAACTTCAATTGACATATTTCTTTTGAATGAAGTAATGAATGCCCGCTATACCATGAAGAAAAAATAGGTGAAAATCTCCCTTGGGTCCTATGATTGTAGAACTCAGGTACTGTAACTAGTAAGAAACAGATGGCTTCACAGCACAGAAGCATTTTAAAATAGACATTAATACAAGTTGGGATAAAATTCTTATTAGGAATGCAGTTTTAATCACGTTAACTGTTGTTGACATTGGTACTTAGAACTGTTTCATAGATCCTAACGGAAAGAAAAAAAATCTAATTAATGTGAAATATGATGAATGTATGACATTAACTGTATTATTTACAATAAATAGTCATCTCCTGAAAAAATGAGTATTATTTTGGTTTCATGAAACATAGTCTATAAATATTTTAAATTGCTTTCATGATATTTTCAGTCTGCTTGTTACTAATGTCTAGTCATTTACTTGTTCTAAAATATGCTTCCTGATTTATATGTCATACTAGCCTCAAGTATCCTCTGCAAGGAAAGCTGTGATTCTTTAGCTATGTAATCATAAGTGCTTAATTGACCATTAAAAAAAGGCAGCCATTTCTTTATAATCAACTTGACTAGATATAGAAAACCAGAATTTCTTTTTATTACTATATTCTAATAACTATACTACAGTATTGGAGTGTAGTATTATAAGGGATGTCACTGGAGCACCACCTAGAAGGTCAGCTTTGAAAGTATCTTTCAGTCTGCTATTTCTGCCGTTTCCTCTGGGTGAGCAGCTTTGTCATGAATTCACAAACAGCACAAGAAATGTATTAATCTGCCTCTTTTCATAGGCTATGAAACAGATTGCATTTTGGAGAAGGCATTTCTCCTTAGATTTTTTTTTCTTTATAGATTTTTTTTCCTCCGTAGACTATTTTTTCTTTAGTCCATGAGGAACACAGAAATATTATCTAATCTGTTCGTATGCTTGATATGATATTTAAATTCCCAAGTACTGTTTTCAAACCTGTATTTCAATTTAGACACATCCAATAGAACAATGGCAAGTAAAAAAAAATAGTCCAGACTCACCTGTTTAATAAATAAAGTTATTTAATAAGTACTTGTAAACTCTTCAGTTTGAAGTTCAGAACTGGACAATAAGTAGTGCATGAATTCCACCTCCCCGATGGAAGATATCAGTGTATTCGTGTATTTCATCAACCTCCATTTAACTCCTGCTACACCTTTCCATGTAGCGTTCAATTTATGGTTTGTTTTATTCTGTGTTGAGTCACATTTTCTTAAATTCAGTGGACACTTGTAAAATTCACAAGGATAGTATTGATTTCTGTCAGCAATTCTTTTCAGTATCCAGAGCTTAAGAGCAATCCTTCCAAGATACTTCCATCCTGAGTGGAATATTGCTTGAGTATTGTGATCCTTCAGTGTGCCTGACTTCAGTATAGCTGCATTCTTAGATTGGGCAAGTTTAGTTGCCTGGGCTATCTGCTCACCCACGAGTTTGGAATTGCAAGGTAGTCAACAGGGAGACTAACTTTGAGCTGTGGGTTTTGAAACACCAGGCAACCTGGAAGCCAATGTGCCAAACTCAAAAATATGATTAGATATTTCAGTTTTAGAGAATCATCACTGTCTGGCAGGCTCGTTTTGCCAGGAAATTCCTTCACTTCTGCTGACACGAGTCCTATTTGTCTGAGTAAATGCTGATGTCTACAATATAGATGCCCAAATCTCAGCTAATCATGTTAGATACCTTTATATTTAAAAGATACCTTTAGGGCATGGTTCATCTCATCCTAGTGTGGACATACACATTTAATCAGATAAATTAGCTCTTGAAGTACTTATTGCTCTCCATTGACTAGAAAATGACCCTGAAATGACTAGCTGGAATGTAGAAGTCTGTGTTGTAGGAGTCTACATTTAGATGACATTAATTTCTTCCCAAGGATGGCTTTCAGTGCCATGTGAGATGACTTGTGTTTGCTGAGACATCACATGGTGCTGTCAGATATGAAAGAGGATGACCTGAAAAATGGCATTAGGTAACCTATGTTTAAGCAACTGAATCCCTCCTCAAACTCTTGAATCATCTACTTAAATCTTTAGATGAATTAACAGTCTATAAGTAAAAGGAAATTGAATTTTATACAACCATTCACAAATTGGAACAATTCTGAACGCCAGTAAATTCAAGCATGCAAACTATCTTTTATCGTCTGGCAAATGGCATAACTTTTTACCTTTTGCTTCTGGAGAAGCAAATAAAATTGATATGACTCTACATGCTAGAATTTCAAACTCAAAGAGTTTTTTTTTTTAACTAAGAAAATAATACACACAGGCCCATCTGTGTTAAAGGAACGATTTTACTTTTACAAAGTTGAGCAGTAAAATTTAAGGAAATAACTTAACTAAAAAGCTGCCTAATTTACCACAGTTTCCTTCCTACAGACATAATGGGCAATGGTTCTAACTGCATGATGCAGTTTAAATGCTGTTATAGCTATTATTATTGAAATATTTTATTAGATTTAACGGCATAGACAGAAAAACAGTCAAGACCTTGGACATGCATGTACAAGGTTTGTACATCTGATTACATCTGCCTCTTCTGCCTACATCTCTTCCCCTCTTTCTGGAGTAGTGGTCTTCTGAGTTGGGATTTGTCTTATTGGTAGAAGTGTAGATGACCCAGAATTTTGACTGAGGCTATAGGAAATGCACTTTAAATATGTAATGCCCTACATGATGTTCAAAACCTGGCATTTAAGGTGAAAACCTCAGAAAAAGTAAATATTGTAACCTTTTCCTCTTTGTTTCTGTTTTCATTCACATGGTGTGAAAGCAAACATTTTAATATTTTGGAAGTGCCATCATTACAACCTCGCAGAAAAGCTAAGATTAAAATTTATCATACTGTTTTCAGAACAAAATATAAGAAATTCCTAAGGCCTAAGACCACATTTTGAATGATGTAGAGAAAGAAAATATTGAGTAGGTGCTAATAAATGAATGCCATCTACTATCTGCATTAAATGAGAAAAGGCTCAGTTCAAAAGTAGTAGATGGCCATATAATCAAGGTTTGTTGCAGCTTATGTGTATGACAGAAAGGGAAAAGATTTAAGGTATGGCAGACACTTACTGCTCACATTTCTTGATTTTTAGGTGTTCAACTTCACAATATCGATAATGTACTATTAACAAAGTCTTTGTGTGTAATGATAAAGACATAGATATAGATGTCTGTCTTTGATTTGAAGTAATAACATGAATGAAAATCATCATATTGAATATTCTACAGACTCATTTGGTGATATTAGAAACTAGTGCTATTGCATTTCTTTGAAATAGGAAAAATGTATCACTGGGAAAAGCTGTGTTCTTGGAACGACTTTATATATGGGTGTGTATATATGTATATGTTGTACTTGTACCATAGGTACTTATATAATAATTGTATATTATGCCATAGAATTATATACATTATTATAATTAATATACATTAACAATTATTATACATCATCCTTTATAACAATTTTATATTTTTTAACTTTGAGTCATATAGTGGCATGTTTGTTTATGATTGCCATATTCCCCTTGGAACCAGAAAAATATCAGTGGAACTATATGGCTCTTTCAAAATTCAATATCTATTTTTACTCAGCTAGGTTGTTAACATCTAGATATCCAAATTTAGATGTTCAGGAAATAAAATCAGATTACTTCAGTACCATAATCAACTGGCAAAGCAGTTACATACTTCATAACTGGAATTACCTTGAAAATAATTAAAAGTAGAATACACATGTCAGTATATATTTTCTTTTGTCAGCATATTTTTATAATAAGATAATATAATAAAGTATATTTCACAATATCATAATACAGTACAAGACGTTTCATATCTATATGTATTTGTCTAGAATGACAAAACATTAAGTGACCTTCTAACTGGAAAGTAGTCAGGCATTTATTGCATAGCTGATAATCCTTTCTTGTGAATCTTCCATTTCTAGCTCTGCAGGAGAACACTTTACGTGACTTTAACACTATGGCAACACTCTATATTCAAAAATGAATTAATTTTCTGTTAGTTGTAGCACAGATGCACCTCTTCATTTCATCAATTTTCAATTAAATATATTAAATTATGATAGATATTTGACCAGACTGGGAACTTTAAGAAGATTTGTGCCTAATTTTTCACACTGGTTTGGGCCTCCTAAAATAAGAAATACTGACTTTTTCTGTATGTTTTTTTTTTTTGGTTGGGCTTTTTTACATTTATTAAAAACTAGATCAGAAAATCACATTGCATTTCACTAGTTACCTTCAGTTGTGTACACAGTCTTTGCCACAGAATCAGCTATGTTTACCACTTTTCAAAATTAACTCTGTTCCCTGCATTTTCCAAGAGAATTAAAGATACTTGGAAATAAATTATCTTCAGTCATTATTTGCAATGATTTGGGGGTGTGATAATAAGACTACCTCAGGCTTTTTTTCCTCGTCGTTTGCCGTTCGCAGCACTACTGAAGTCCAATTGTGAAAATGATTACATCTAGGTAGAGAAAATATAAGATAATTGAAAGAGATCAGTCAGCCTCAGTACAGAGAGGAATACACAAGTTAGAGTGGGAAAACCATAAGGGTATAAACTTCTGACAAACTGTTGTAATCCTTTATCAAGAAGAAATATCTTCTGCTGACAGGGAAGAGAGATCATGGCTTTCAATAATTTCTAATGACTAAAAGGGAAAAGTTTATATAAAAATGTCCACATGAAATTTTAATCTGTTTTTCTAAAAAGCTTTGACCCAACAAAATTGATTGAATTTGGCGTATTTTCTGAAGTCAGTCATAGCTGTGAGAAATGTAACATACCTTCCCTTTACATGTTTGCTAAACAGTCTTGTTTCTTACCATCCCCATACACTCAGCTACCAAGATGCATTCTTGTCTTGTCTCCTTTCAGTGACTCACTCAGAAAACCTTTTAGAAAAGCTATGTTACAAGGAAATTATATTTTTAAAAATTACGTGGTTAGTCAAATGTCAGATTGAATGTTTACAGTTGCTATAATGGAAAAATATGGGGTGAATTTTCACTGTTCTAGGAAGTTACCACAGATCTGGTTTGCAGATAATACCAACTAATAAGAATTTCTAAACTTTAAATGTGTCTTTCTTTATAACAGCAAAAGCAACTCTAGAAAAATATGAAAATCAGGTTTCTATGTAGAATACTGTTACACCTCACATAAGCAAAATATGATGAGAAAGAGAATTATATAATTATATGTCTCCTTCATACATCTTGACTGCAGCAATACACTTCTGGAACAGTTCAGCTTCGCCAACCCCAAACCCTACAAAGTTCCTTGCATGACAGAGATGGAGAAATGGAGCAGCAGTTGGGTGCACTATTTAGTTTGTACTCTTAATCACGTGATTTTTGCTATAGGACCAGATTAGGACAAAGCACTGAATGGAGGTACTTGAAACTGTACTACTCGTCCACCTTCTTCCTTATGATTATACTGATTTATTTATTTGTGTGTGATGGGCAGGAACTGGGCCATCATTTGCCCATCTAGAAAAATGCAAAAGCTATTTCTCCTCTGCATCGTAGAATGAAGCATACAATAGAAGAAGAAGGGGAAAAAAAAGTTTCCTGGAAATTGTTTTTTCAAAGCTTTCTGTTCAGCAGATCTGAAAAGGCAAGTATAATTTCAATTTAGGATAGATTAATTTGACATCCTTTAAATAAACAGTTAATCTGTTGCCTATTTGCTACAATACTAGAGTTAAATGTTCCTTTCTCTACCTAAGAGGAGGCATACATTTGTGTAGGTTTACTAATTAATTACATTGAATGATCAATGAATGTTATCCCTTGAAATATTCTTCTCTGTTCTTCAGAAACCGTAAGCAATAAAGGAAAACAGGAGAGAAAGTCAGAAGTATCATTCCTTGCATCTCTGTACTTATTCTTAGCCTTTAAACTGTTGATAGTGGCTAAAGCTTGGTAAAGGACATTGGGGTACATGGACATTTATTTTAATCTAATATATGTGTTATATTCTTGTGAGACAATGATAAAATCTGATCTTTCAACATTGTCATGTGCTTTACAGTATTGAGGTGCACCATAGATTTCACCTCAATATATTTACGGACAGTAGTTCTTATGGAAAACATAGCAAATATTGCAGAATCTCATTCAGTACAAAAGATCATGAAACATAAAAAAACTGGTAGTTTTGGTGCAGATTACTTGATTTGTATCAGAGGTAAGTCAGGCAACCGAGCTCTTGTCTCCTCTTGGATGTACAGAATTTCTTCACGAAAGCCATACTATCAAATACTTACTACCAAATTTTTATGGAAGTACTGTGTATGCAGAAACATTTTGGAGAGTACACGAAAGACCAAATTCTCAGCTGGTATACACTCACGTTATTTCTTTGTAATGGCCGTTAATTTATAGAAAAATGTACAGTTCTGCAAATATATGGTTCTGCAAATAGCTTTCTTGTGATAGTGTGTTTATGTTTGTCCTATGTTCTTGAAAATTAAATCCCATTGTCAACAAAATTTTCTGCCTCATTCTGTTTTAAATGATGAATAAAATGTTTTGTGTCATCAGATTAAGAAAGTAAACACTCAGAATTCATGCTGTAGGCTTTTCAACACAGTATAAAAAGACAGTACTGGTTAATTGTTCACATTAACAGATTTGTCACTAACAGCTTCTGTAAATTCATAGCAGATATACTAAGAATATATAAGATAGGTTATGTGACACTTGTGATGTTTCATATTGAATATGAAATGAAATGAGGCAACAAACCTAGATGACGAGAGTTAGAGGAAAATATTTTCTGGCAATCTATTTCTTTGAGCCATGAGATTAAGATTACAATTTTCATGAAATATTGAAGGCTCTTTGAGTCATTTTTGGACAACGGAGAGTTAAAAATGAGCATGATTTTTGCATTTTTTTTTTAAATTCTGTATACATCTCAGGGTGACAGATATGCTTATATTCTGCAGAAATGTGCTTCTGAGTGACAGAAGCCTTGAAATGTTGTTTATGTGTTTAGCTCTGAATATCAAGGACATGATTTAGTAGGAAGCCATCATGTTAACACCATTAATAGCATTTTCACCAACATTTATAATCCTATACTGAATAAGACCATTTACTTCTAAAACAGACTGTACAGTGTTTCCACATCTGAGTCACTTTTTCATGTACTTTCAAAAGTTAAATGTTTCCTATTAAACAGTGATCCCCAAGTAAAGAAATGCATTAATTGATGAGATTTTTGCATTGTAAACATGAAGGCATATACTTTTTTTGTTGTTGTCATTGCCAGAAATTCTGCTTGCATTTTATATTATTAAAATGAATGTCAACACAGAGGAAAGTATGTTCCTGCTGTCACAGGGTATATGCTTAGACTACATCTGAACATTGTTTTGCAGGGAGAAGTGTTCGATGATGTGATCACCTGTCAGATGTGTCTCTGTGAAATGTCTTGCAAAGCCTTCAGTTCTCTTTCTGTTACCATCTGTGAAGCAAAGAACAAAGCCCCCTTCCCTATAAGCTATGCTAGTATAGAAAAAAAATCACAGGCATCCATTTGGGGCTTTTGTTGTCCAGGTGGAATTCTTGTTTCTTCCACAGAAACATGTAAAATCAGTATTACAATATTTTTACTGGTTTTTTGCAAACCAATATCTAATCATGTATTTCTATAATTTGCCATACAACTCCTCTCTGTTTTTTTTTTTCTTTCTCCAGAGTTTCCAGAATTCTTTGCATAGGTATATCACTACAATAACATATAATGCATGTTTCTGTAATGTAATGTTTTATGTTAAACTACTAAAGTTGGCACATCCTAATAGTTCTTAAAATAATGATCACCGGTTCAGTTTATTGAATTGTTCCTTCAGCAGAATACGCTTCTGCATTTTAAAACTAACTGTGACATTGATTCATGCTCAGTCAAGACGTAATAGGCTACTGTTACTCATCCTAGTGCTCTATGCACCTGTGTTGTATCACAGCTTGTCCAACTTCCTGGCCAGAAGGAAGTGTTTCAATTGTATCCTCTTATATCTTACAAAGATCTCTCATGTTCTCTATAGCAAGAGAAAAGAAGCATATAACCCTGTTTTGCCAATCCAGTGAAAATTCTATGAAGTTGTAAAATTCTACACTTGCTCTGATAGAACTAAGTGATATCTTGTTACTTTGCTAATATTAATAAATGATAATGAAAGTTTTCAATAATAATTGTGCTTAATATAATGTTCATCTGTATGTCCAAGTATCTGAAAGTTATGGGTAACAAAGCCATGCAATCAACATTTATTCAATTTTTTTGCTGTTTTAGACAAATACCTAGCAAATGTACTGTCCCTCAACTACAGACTCCCTCTGTCTGACTCTGTTAATATCTAAATATTTATTTCAAATTTCCTTCAGAACACCATTAATTTACTCACTCTACTTTCAGGAAGGTAATCCAAATTACAATTTTTGCTCCAAATCAGACACAAAAGGGATATAGAACCTGCCCAGGAAATTATCCAAGCCAATGGGTAAGGTTAACAAACTCTTTTTGCTGAAATTCTTTCATAAAATGCTTGACTTAATAATCATATTCTGAAGACTTTAGTGACTGCTCTATAGGCAAGTCCACTTGATCATTAAATGCTTTCTCAACAGACAGTGGCTCTTTTCAGAATCTTGACCAGTCTGTACAAGGTAGGTTGATGCTGTCAAATATCAGAAGTTAAACATAACTGGAAGAAGAAAGAGAGTCATTGAAGTGTTTGCTTTGTTGTATTTTTTTTGGTAAAGGAAATGTAACTGTCTGGGACATTCCAGTGGCTCCAGGATTAGGCAGCAAGTGAGAGAGAGTGTTCACAGGGCAGTAGTTAGGTACCTTATTGCTTTTATGACATTAGTCATAGACATGTAGATGTTTAAGTTAGATTAGGAGTACTCCTGATTATGTCTTTTAAGCAATCTTTCTGTGGAATTCTTTTAGTTTTTAACAAAGGACATTACAGCAAAGACCAAGCCACACATCTGTGCTTTCTGAATACATAAACCTTCTGGATTTTCAAATGTAAAGTTAACATTCAAATAGGATTCTCTTTATTTAAATAGACTTATTAGAAATTTAAAGCAGATGAAGATACTTTCAATGAAATGAATAAATAATTAAGGAAAATCTGTATACTTGTCAGAAACTCCATATTAAGAATTAAGAGAAGGTAGACAGCCTTCTGACAGATCTGTCCTTCTTTTATAGCTAAAGGTAAAGTTATTTTTTTTATGCTTGATATTCTTTTCAAGTTTACCTGATCAAACCACAAACTAAAAAATGTTGCCAGGTAACTTACACTGGTAATAATCATAATCTTTAATCACAGATAAAAAGAATGATACAATGCTGTTTATTTCAAAAAATGTGGGCTTGGTATAAGAGGCAAGTTATCATACTTCAAGCAATTTGAAACAATGATTTGACTGTGAAATACAATAACAGACTGCACTTTGCAAACTGGTCACTAGCAGTGCATTGTCAGCAGGCCTAGACAATAATCTCTGAGTGTTGTATGACTGCTGCCATTAATAACTAAGCTTGTTAGTTAAAAGCTGGCAAAGACTCACGTATTTAAGAGTATTACTGCTATAAACCATATCAATTTTTTTAAACATTCAAGGCCTTATTCATTAAGGGTTTTTGCCACAGAAACAGCTACATCAGGATATGATTCTGTTTTGATAAATGGCTAGGGCCTTGACCTTGCAAATGCTTGCAGTGGGCTTTTTGAAAAGTACCTAAAAGAACCAGGTAATCCTCTTCCATATACAAAGTACATATTCTCTGTAGAGAGTCAACACACTACTCAGCCATCCTCAAGCAATGACAAAATTGCATGGACTGAGATTCTATGGATTAGAGATCTTGGCAAGAGACATAGTTCAAGCGCTGTACTTGTTAGGTACTGATCTATCTCATTCTACAAAAAGCAGTGCACTTTCAACCATAGCAGAGGTATTCCTTCGGATCTGGCCTTGATAAGACTATGAAGAGTCACAAAAATGATCAAAGGACTGGAGAACTTGCTCTATGAAGAAATATTGAAGAAGTCTTTCCTCCCTGGAGAAGATAAGGCACAGAGGGGACTTCATTGCAGTATTCCAGTACTTAAAGGGTAGCTACAAAGAACATGGAGGGTCTCTCTTCACAAGGAGTCATGTGGAGAAATCAAGAGGCAATGGGTACAAGTTGCATGGGGAGAGGTTTCATCTCAATACAAGAAAGAAATTTTTTACAGTGAGAACAATCAATCACTGGAACAACCTCCCCAGGAACACAGTAGAGTCATCATCCCTGGAGATTTGCAAGATGCAAATAAACATGTTGCTAAGTCATCTCTTCTAGGATCCCTTTCTTGCGAAAGATTGGATCAGATGATATTTTGAAGTCCCTTCCAGCCTGACCTGTTCTATGATTCTGTGATTCTAAGACCCTACACTAATTTTTTTTCATAGAAGTTGTGTTTCCCTGTCTTGGTTTGGCTAAAACAGGACTTTCTTGCAAAGTTTCTTCAGCGCACAATTTTTTTTTTTCCCCTGAAGAACAGCACTTTAAAGAAGGACATTGTTTCATATGTTGTCTCCCTGGTTTTATCCTACTTCACAGGATCAAAGATGTCCATTTTTTCTTAACAAGTTTTCAGTGGTCACAAAGGCCAAGACCACTGGAAGTTCACCAGTCATTCTATGGCATGCTCTAGTAGTAGATTTTTACCTTTGTATTGCTTATACAGTAGTGCTATGAAACATTTTGTGGCATGTGTTTTTCAAGGTAAGAAGGAAATATTTTTATGACTTTTCTGCATTTTATGTCTTTTCACAAATTGAATAGCGTGTAGAGAACTAGGAAGAGTGTTTTAGGCAATCTCACCCAACTCATTAACAATGAGCTGTTGGAATTGTATGTGATCTTCTAGAGAGACTAGAAGGGAATTTTACTCTAGATACCTTACTCATCCAAGACAGATGACTGATGGATAATGACATGAAATTCCTTGGTTTGACGATTTCTATACTACATGTCACCGAAACAAAAGAAGGATGTCATAATCCAGAAATTAATTAAATACGAAACAAAAAAGAAAAGAAATGCGATTGATAATTGAGTCCTGATAGCTGGGATAGCTAAACACAAGATGTTCTGCATTTTATTCTGCCTTAAGTGTGAACTTCAGTCTTTGGCCTTCAGGGCTTCTGTGATCCAGAAGATACTTTATCTCTATTTACCTCTATCTGTATTTATGTCTACATTCCTTATGCCTAAATCTATATGTGAATTAATAGGTGTCCTGGTTTTGGCTAAAACAGGACCAATTCTCCTTTCAGTAGATTTTCCTTTAGTTAAGTTTCTCCTAATTAACTGCACTTTCTGAAGTTGCCTACATGTTTTTCAGACAGTGTCTACTTTCACAATTTATAAAGTTTGATGTTTATAGTCGTTACCAAGGTAACAAGTATTGGTATGCAGAAAGGCCCATGTTTATACTTATTCCTGTGGGAACGAAGATCACTGTTGGCTCTCTCATGGCCCACAAGTGAAAAGGTATAAAAGGGTCGCACCTGCAGAAGAGTGCGGACGGGACAGATATCCAAAAATGGTATGGGACGACTGACCAAAAAATTACCAACAAAGTATTCCATCCCATACACATCATACTCAGCATAAAGCTAAGCGATGATGGGGGTCGGCCTCTTCTTCTTTCATGACCATCATAGCTGTAGGACTCTGCTCATTCTCCTGCCTCCAATCCCAATCTGTGTATTCCAGATTCCAGTTCCTGTTTGCTGCTGCTGAGTCCACTCCAGGACATTCAGGTGTCTGCCCTGCAAT